>NC_060130.1:857746228-858049258 GCF_021461395.2 Schistocerca americana | reverse complement strand
AAGGTGTAACTGTTTGTCTCTTTTTTGAGTTCTGGAGCTGTTGTAGCTATGTGTCAGGTAGTAGCGTAATGGTAGAAGTCGCGACCCGTGGCGAAGCTGTCGCGAGTTCGAGAACATACATTGCTACATTTTTTAAAACGCAGGTCTACTGTTTGCTGAAATTATTAATGTAATGGTAATTGTAACATAATTTCCTTCACTTCTCAACTTAAAAAAGTCGCATGTGGAAAAAGGGCTAACTTATGCGACATTCTGTTCTTTTCAGGTTTAATAGACAGCCTGGCAGCAGATGTATCTCGAAACTTTTGTATTACGTATGGGGAGAGCGCATCGTGCCAAAATACGTCGGAAAAGTATTATCTACATTAGATGTCGTCTGGTAGTGGCATTTTATTCTTCTTCAAACCTTGTTTGGCAGCTTTAACTGAGAACAAGTTTTCTACATGCATGTAATCAATAAACTGCATGTGTATTTTCAGACTGTTATAGATAACATCGGAGAACTCGCATATATCTTTGATGATTATTTTCTCTCTCATGTTTACTATTGTTTTAACAACACGAAAGGAAACTTTACCAAAATTCTGAGCTGTATTATAAGAAATGAAATAAAACTACCCACAATGTCCTTACGATGAACGTCTGTTTTAATAAAACTGAGTATCTGTACACAAGCGTGCCTCTATTGACACGAATTAGCAAAATACTACTCACTTAGATATTGATTGGGTTTGTGTTTAATTGGTATGCTGTGTCGTACTGAAGAGTTATGCAAATGTGGTATTTCATAAATAAAGTTATGTATTCCTAGAAACCCAAAATTTGCTTGTCAGCAGCGGAAACAGGCGTTACTTGTTGTGCAGCATTGTAAGTTTTTTACCATTGCACTACGAGCCGAAAGTATTTTCTTGTGATATCCTTATCGATGTTGGATCTGACTGCCTGTAGCTCTTTCACGGAAGGGATAAAAATGCTACAGCCAGTGAGACGGGAACGGCGAATCATAACTAACATTCTTCTAGAGGTAAGCACGTTACCACAGAGCTGGTGATTAAGTACGTGTCTAAGGTTCCTCTTACTAGACCAATAGTGCCTACAACTCGTAAACAGCTATTTAAAAGACGAAATTAGTTGCGATTTCCACGTCCAACGACTTTCCTGGGCTGCATTCCGTAAATTTACAATCTTTAGGTACACCTCAAGCGATAATACCTCAGATTATTCAATAGAAATGACAGGTAAACTCAAGTGAACTTTGAGGCTTAATTCCGTGCACACCAGGAAATAACTGGTCGATCACAGAGTTGCCAAACACACGTTGCCTTGTTGCCAAATCTCAGTTACAGTCCCAGCAGGAAGAAGACGAACCGATGCGATCCTACAGCGGTCTGGGAAGTGACCGTAGCTGATGTCTCGGCGGCCTGAAATACGTAATGCGTCTGATTCGCATTTCTGTATCTAGGTTTAGGGACTGGAGCATAGTTAATAATAATACACAGAACTGACTGCAAACTAAGCATCATAAATCAGTAACTCTCACTGTTGTTTTTATATTGATTGGCGACTCTCTGGAGTGCTGTGTGCACAGCGACCTTATATGTTAAATTAAAAGGCAGGTCAGCGTTGGCCGTAATGTTGATGTTTCATTGATAGCAGAAACCAATTTCGATCACATAGTGATCATCTTCAGTGCTGTACGAATTAAACTCAGACACTGGTATCAAGTTATCAATAACCAAAACTGAGAAGCGATCACAATAACAGTTATTATTCTTCACTTAAGACTCACTTGCCAGGGAGATATGTATGAAGTAAATGAACCTCTTGATTACTATAGGTCCTCTATGCTAAATTTCCACATTAGCAATTAGGAACTCCCTGCAAACATTTGCTAACAGCGGCTCTAGCGACTTACTTTTTCTCTGGGTAGCTTCAAGTATAGGCAATTTAGTCTCCTTAAATCCAATATTTTAAATATCACTTGCGAACAGCGTTCACGTCTCCATTAATTTATCTATGGATCTCAAGACAAGCAATTTGCCTGAGTAGCTATAGAGCATTTTCTGATAGATATTGACACAATCTTTTGCATCTATTTACCATAGAGAATCAAAGAAAGGAACCAAACACATTACATTGCATTTACTCTCTGTGCCTTGACTAACACATATGAATCCATGACAATAATAAATTATTTGCAGAGTCTCCTGTGATAGGAAAAAGAACAGAATGTGACGCTTTAATTATAATGCACTGGATTAGAAACAATGAAATTAATTCTTTGCCACATTGATGTATTGCAATCTAGTGTCATAAAATAATGATCAAATAAAAATGGTTTTGTGCCTCCTTTGCTATCAAGAGTGAAACACAAATCGTAGACAGATTTTATGGGTCACCACTCAACAACATTAAAGCATTTTGCGTGGTCGAGAGTGCGGAGTGGAGCAGACGTTGTCGGCAGAAGGCGAGACAATGCAGTGTCTCAGTCCCCGCCGGTAGGCAGCAAACGGGTCCCTGAGAACTCAGACGCATGCGGTGTTGAGAGGCAGATGGTAGCCAGAGAAATCTTTCGCTAAAACATTGTTGAACCAAACTGTTATTACCAGTGTGACAGAAAGCGAAATACATTGTAGATTCGCTTGAATTACACACATAGCTTCAGCACCGAGAGGGAAGGGGCGATGAAAATTTTGTCGACGTGTGCTTTCGGTCGCCAGACGACATATTAGCTAGTCTCTCGATTTACCTCTAGACTACGGTGGCAGTAAAGAATAGCGTACTAAGACTGAAGTCAAGATTTCCTATGGGAAGTGCCCCAGTGTACAATGTTGCCAGATCGAGCATATTGCCGGACACAAGATTCTGAGAGGGGCACGACTGTATAGTCCACCGTACGTGAACGACTCTGCGGTCAGTTTATTGTTCTAAGACTGTAACTACAACTCATATTGCACGCTGAAGACCCAGAAGAAGTAAAAAAAAAACAAAAGTAGTTTATGAGAGCAACATTAACCATAGCGTTTGAAGTATTGTATACGTGTGTGCAAACGCCTTCCGATGCCCACTCAAGGAAGACAAGGATACACAATCTAGCTACAATATTATAAATTCGCCTCAGTTTGTTTCAACCACAGCTACAGGAACACTACTTCTGGTACCTCTTAGACAAAATATTTACCCAGTGCTATCAGACGAAAAGATCAACCTGACACAAACTGTGGGAAGTTTGTTTTACAACTTTCGTACCTGGATAATGAGCTTTTTCCAATTTGAGATGTCTGTGAACGTTGCTGCTTGAGACAATTTAAGACGAAACTAAATTCCTTCAGCTACGACAATGTTTAAAGGAATCGTCTTAACGGCACTAAATCGTGGTTTGTTAATCGTTTACCGGCCGTACTCTGCCGCATTTCGCTGGTTGGAAGGATAAAAACTTACTGACAAATTTCACAGAAGGAAAAGGGGGACGAAATGTCTCCCACTGGAAGCTCATGTTGTTGTATTTAAATGATTACAAAATCAGGTAAAACGAACAGTCAGGTTGTCAGTATAAGCACATTACTGTTATCAGTGTGATGTAGCACTGCCCAGGGTCTGTAATGATAAAGGACCCGTTTAGGTCAGGCTTATTGTATACAGAAGTGGAAGAGAGAGCACCACTAAATTCTACAATCTGTATTCATTGCATACACACACAAATTACTGTTACAGTGTACTTATGGAGCCAAATGAGTGAACTGCGTATTTTCCGTGAGAAAGAGCACTGGCAAACAGACTTTGCTACATTAGGTTACTTTATCTGGTGTCACTATGAGCTAGAATTTATGGTCAGCGACTAAGTGTAAGGTCAATGAGTCGGATGCGACTTTTGCAACTGTGAAATACTTTCCTACATTGCAGAAGCGAATATTAAATTTGAGCTAATATTGCTAAACTTTTGTACGTGGATAGCTTAGAATGAAAATCTTTCTGTTTATTGCAAAGGAAAACAATTGATTTTCTAAAACATTGTCTGTCATACGCAATTTAAAACAGGTCATGTCGACCAAATCATACGGAAGAACTGACAGCGACGTATATCGGAAGGCAGCAAGATCTGTTGCCTTTTGGTTTGGCAGTACTCGATAGCCATTTCTAGGCGCAAGTAAATGAAGAAAGGCAGCGCGTTTTTGTTATCAAGTAACGTCTTCATCAATTACTTTAGTTTTAATGCAATCTACGAGTAATTGCTGACGTTTGATATTAACATGAAAAGGATTCCGTAGACAGGGGAAGAACCTGTTCTTGGGAAACTACTTCTATAGTGACCAAAAGGCATCAAATGATCTTCAAGTACAGTGCTCCAGCAACGGTATGAACAAATTGATTGTAATAATGACGGTAATAATCGAATTATCCGGTAACTTCACACTTCCCAGTGGATTTTCTCGAACTAAGAAATTTGCTGAATTTGTGAAAATTTCAAAATGGCTTCACATCGATCCTATGATCCCTAGAAGAGTCTTTACATCCTGCTGACATGAGAATAGCATAATCTCCGCGTCAAAACTTGCTTCTACTTAATCATTTAATAGACTCGCGTTTTTTCCAACGTGACTAATTTTGTAAGCTAAGCACATCATCTGTTACAGCACACTCCTGGGGCTGGCAAATGTGGCCACAATAGTCTGGCGGAACGAACTATCATAGGTGCAATGCGTGGGTCCAGGCATTTAATTTTAAGAGGCACAAACAGATTCACTTTACTTCTGGTAACCTCAAGAGAAAGACGTTATAATCCAGAACCTGCATTAAACATCACGCTCCTTCATTATCAACTGGGCAGAGCCTGTTTACGTTGGGAAATGACATAGCGGAAGTCATGGTAAACAGAAATACAGTCGCCAGTAAACTTACTTATATTAGAAAATTTTATTTTATTTGATGAACCGATAGCCATCTAAAGGAACAGGGCTTTTATTTTACTTGTACTTGATTGAACTAGAGAAGTTGAAAAATTTGGTGATGGACTGTGATTCGAACTCGTATCTCCTCTTTCGACGATCTGAATCTCTCGGAACCGAGTAGTTCAATCATTTCGTTCCTTTTCCCAAGACTGCAATCTTCTCTAGGTCTCCTCCAAAGGTAAGTATGTGGGTCCGAATCCTGATCCAGTACAAAAATATTCATAATTTCATTTCAAGCCCTGTCACGTGCACAACGGCCTGGTAGTGGAAATTAGCGTGCATTTTTAATGTCTGTTCACGTGTTGTCAATAATCGCAATAGATGTCGTTATTTCTGGTCAAACACGCACACATCTTACTGTTGGTGAGTAAGCAACTGATACTTAAGCTATATTCATGGATGCACTGTAGGTGTGCAGTTCGATTGTCGCTTAGGCACCAAATTTTTTGTCCATATTTTAGATTCAAACACGTAGCAGCTGGAAAGAAAAACCGATACGTAACATTTGATTTTACTTAGTTAACAATCCGATTACGTGTTGGGTTCGTATCTCCATCGCTGAACTTCACAACATGCAATCCATCTTTAAATGCATGCACACTTTGTTACTTCAGAATGGAGGTATATCGGACATGTTTCGTGGTTAGTTAACAGGGACGAAAGGGTCTTGATAGAAGTCCAAGTTTATTACAAAAATTGTCGTCTTTTATTTTCAAGTTTAGATTTGGTTACTGGTATTGGCAAAAATTGCGGTAATTCGTGACTCTTCATGGCTAGTCATCAATATGATGTGATCAGATTAAATTAGTTTAATTCTTATTTCATATATCATGAATACGATATATCGTAATGATGCGGAACGTGCCATTTTAATGACAGATTTCTTTACATACCATGATTCAATTTCTTTACAACAATTTTTTACTCTCTCTCTCTCTCTCATTCTTTTTGATTTTTATCTCTCTCTCTCACTCTGTCACACACACACACTCTTTTTTTATTTTTATTTGTTTGCTGTGCACGACTATCGGCATGGCACGAAAACGTCTGTGAATGAGTTTCTTAGTTTTGAGCACACTTACGAAAGAAATATGAGAACAACTATGAGAGTTACTGATTTATGAAGCTTAGTTCGCAATATGTCCTGAATATTATTAGTAACTAGGCTCCAATCCCTAAACTTGGTTAGTGAAATGCGAATCACACGCATTACGTATTCCAGGCCGTAGCAGCCGCGACTTAGAGACACCAGTTATGGTCACTTCCCAGCCCGCTGTAGGATCACATCGGTTCGTCTTCTTCCTGCTGGGACTGTAACTGAGATTTGGCAACAAGGCAACGTATGTTTGGCAACTCTGTGAACGACCAGTTACATCCTGGTGTGCTCGGAATTAAGCCTCAAAGCTCACTTGATTTTACCTGTCATTTCTATTGAATAATCTGAGTTGTTATCGCTTGAGGTGTACCTAAGGATTGTAAATTTACGGTATGCAGCCCAGGAAAGTCGTTGGACGTGGAAATCGCAACTAATCTCGTCTTTTAAATAGCTGTTTACGAGTTCTGGGCACTATTGGTCTAGTAAGGGGGACCTCAAGCACGTAAGAGGAACCTTAGACACGTACTTAATCACCAGCTCTGTGGTAACATGCTTACCTCTAGAAGAATGTTAGTTATGGTTCGCCGTTCCCGTCTCACTGACTGTAGCATTTTTATCCCTTCCGTGAAAGAGCTACAGGCAGTCAGATCCAACATCGATAAGGATATCACAAGAAAATACTTTCGGCTCATAGTGCAGTGGTGAAATACTTACAATGCTGCACAACAGGTAACGCCTGTTTCCGCTGCTGACAAGCAAATTTTGGGTTTCTAGGAATACATAACTTTATTTATGAAACGCCACATTTGCATACCTCTTCAGCATGACACAGCATACCAATTAAACACAAACTCAATCAAAATCTAAGTGAATAGTATTTTACTAATTCGTGTCAATAGAGGCACGCTTGTGTTCAGATACTCAGTTTTATTAAAACAGACTTTCGTCGTAAGGCTATTGTTGGTAATTTTATTTCATCTCTTATAATACAGCTCACAATTTTGGTAAAGTTTCCTTTCGTGTTGTTAAAACAATAGTAAACATGAGAGAGAAATTAATCATCAACGATATATGCGAGTTCTCCGATGGTATCTATAACAGTCTGAAAATACACATGCAGTTTATTGATTACATGCATGTAGAAAACTTGTTCTCAGTTAAAGCTGCCAAACAAGGTTTGAAGAAGAATAAAATGCCACTACCAGACGACAGCTAATGTAGATATTACTTTTCCGACGCATTTTGGCGCGATGCGCTCTCCCCATACGTAATACAAAAGTTTCGAGATGCATCTGCTGCCGGGCTGTCTATTAAACCTGAAAAGAACAAAGTGTTGCTGAAGTTAGCCCTTTTTCAACATGCGACTATTTTGGGTTGAGAAGTGAAGGGAATTACGTTACAAGTTCCATTACATTGATAACTTCAGCAGACAGTAGAACTGCGTTATAAAAAAATGTAGCAATGTATGTTCTGGAACTCGCGACATCTTATCTACGAGTAGCGACACTCACCATTACGCTACTAGCGGACACGTAACTACAACAGCTCCTAAACTCAGAAACAATTCCTCCAGAACTTCTGCATTCCACAGCGCTGTGAGTTAATGCATATGGCCGGGTCTAGACTTCTGACAGACAAACAATTACACCTTTTCTTTAGCACTGCACGATGTTTTCAGCAAACAGATAGCGCAATAGAGTAGCTCAAGTGGAAAGGAACACTTCCTATTTAAATTTCTTCATCCTACACTGTTGGCAGTTCTGCGTAGGTGGCAGTTACGTGATTTTATTTTCGTGATTACAAAATAGAGTCGAATGTATGCACTGGGTAGCTCAGGCAGCTAGTTCATGGTGATTATGACAACCAAGTAAATGAATTTACTGAACATGCTGCAAATTACTACAGGGAGCCTGTGTGTCAGAATTCTCATCCAGTGTAGCGCAACGGTGTTACGACAGAAAAAAGAGCCACAGAGAAGAGGGGTTGGTGGTCTGTTGGGCTGACGATAGGTTCATATATATGTATGGTCTGGATTCGGTTCTAATATCGGTCAATGATTTTTAGACAGGGAGAAATAGATTCAATTCTCTTCTGGCTACACCAATTGAAGAAGATATAATGGCATTGTGGTCTGAAATTCACATTAAAAATGATATTCCTTTTCTATCAAGTAGACGTTAGGTTGAACCACAATAAAGTCTGGAGTGGCGACATGTAGAAACTCTATCACCAGTAACCTTCCTTATTCTAGTTATTTATTTCTAGTGACGAAACAAACGCTATGTAGGCTGACAGGACACTTATTCCATCTTTTATCTGAGCTTCTGTATGTCGATAAAATTGGTTCTGAACTTGGAACGCAACTCAGACCGCCCTTAATGGGAAATTTGATCCCTTCGTGACAATACAGCTCGGCTACAATTTGTTGTTAGTTCAAAAGTGGACATTCCTTAACATCTCCACATACTGCGCGTGAATGAATTCGAATCCTGGCCCGGCACTAAAGATTTCATTATGTATTATCAAGTTCTAGCATGAGAACACCTGTCTGCTGGTGGATAATAATTTTGATTTTTAATGTATTTTCATTCATTGTCAACACTAACGATATGTGACGTTTTTGACTCCCAGTGAGACACAGAACTATTTGCGAGATCTCTCTAAGTTCAAGATGTTATTCCGAGGTGCTGGTGGAGAAAAATTCGGTATCTGACGTCTCTTCGTGTGTAGTCAAGAACGATATGTGTGGAGCTCTTTCCCAGTCAGTACTAAACACTTCGTCATATTATTTCTAGTTGAAACATGCTCACATGTCGCTGCTGGTTGCAACAAACCCATATTTAACGTTCGTATTCTCTAGAATATAACAGCGATAGGTGCCGGCTTGGAGTCCTATGAAGGAAAAAGTTAATGTTTCGTCTCGTCATTACATCTAGCTACAGCCGAGAAAATCCGAATGTCACAGTTGATTGTGCTTCGATATCTATCCGATTAGTTTCTGGGTTCGAATCCCTGTCCAACACAAAGTTTTACCTTACGGCATTTCAAGTAAGTTACTTGTTAAGAAGCAATATTTGACATCTCTCTTAGTTCTTTAATAGGGACAATATGTGCTGGGTAGGAATTCGCGTCCGTTACAAATGTTGTGTGTTATGTAATTTAAAGTTGATATTTGCTATCTGATACTGTCTAAAATCGAGGTATATCACTCTCTGCATGCCTAATCAGGAATGACTGTTAGCTTCCGTCAGTCACGAAATCTTTGCTTAGTCTGCATGACTTGGGTTTGAATGCATATGCAGAACGAGACGGTTCGTCGAGTCATTTGAAGTTCGTACATATTCTCAACTAGCTGCTCGTGAATAACTTAAATTTTTAATGTCTTTGTGTTAAATAACAAGTACGGTATGTTACTTTGAAGAGGAAATCATGAATACTACGAACTTACTACGTGCATTATCTATCTGACGTAATAATGAGAGTGGTAACATTTCTGGTATGTCATTTATTGTAACAAATGGGAGCTTACAAGCCTTAAGGACAGTATTATCTGTGATAAAGTGTTCCCTGATATTTGTAGTATCGTGGTATTACTTTACATCTCGAGTTATAGCGATACAGAGCAGTGTTTTCTAGTGGTAACTTGTTGGAACGATTTTCAATAGTCAAACGACTGTATCAAGGAACGATTAGAGGACCTGCTAGACGGCTGCGTTATGTGGGTTGCATGCGAATCAGGCGAAATGCAGTTCAGGTCGTTCGGATACTTTTGAGCATTACTGTGCTTCCAACATGATTGATGTCCGGTACATAGCTCGCGTGCGGTTGAAGCGGTATTGAATAGCATATTTCATGACAGTTCGATTGGTCGTCGAAGCACTATACCATTTCACGCATGTTCACCGGAACTGACATCCCCGGATTTCTTTCTGTGGGGAATGTTGAAACATAATTGCTATCGTGATCCAACGACAACGCCTGACAACATGTGTCAGCGCATTGTCAATGCATGTGCGAATATTACGGAAGGCGAAGTACTCGCTGTTGAGAGGAATGTCGTTACACGTATTGCCAAATGCATTGAGGTTGACAGACATCATTTTGAGCATTTATTGCACTAATGTGGAATTTACAGGGAATCACACTGTAAAAGCATCCGTTTTCAGAAATGATAGTTCACAAAGGTACATGTATCACATTGGGACAACCGAAATAAAATGTTGAAACGTATCTACGTTCTGTATTTTAATTTAAGAAACTTACCTGTTACCAACTGTTCGTCTAAAATTGTGAGCCATATATTTGTGACTATTACACCTCCATCTATCACAAAGCGAAAAAAGTGGTCCAACTAAAACATTCATATTTTTTACGTACTACACGAATATGTAATAAAAATTGGGGGTTCCTATTTAAAAATCGCTGTTGATATCCGTTTGACCTATGGCAGCGCCATCTAGCGGGCCAACCACAGCGCCATCTGGTTTCCCCCTTCAAGCTAGACAAATTTCGTTCTTTGTAGTTTTTTCGTTTGACGCTTAGTTCGTGAGATATTTGGCCCGGTCAAGATCAATGGAGCACACTGTATAGGCAGTGGTGGTATCACGCACACAAGATATAAAAGAGCAGTGCATTAGCGGAGCTGTCATTTGTACTCAGGTGATTCATGTGAAAAGGTCTCTGACATGATTATGGCCGCACGATGGGAAATAACAAATGGTTCAAATTGCTCTGAGCACTATGGGACTTAACATCTGTGGTCATCAGTCCCCTAGAACTTAGAACTACTTAAACCTAACTAACCTAAGGACATCACACACATCCATGCCCGAGGCCGGATTCGAACCTGCGACCGTAACGGTCACGCGGTTCCTGCCTGAAACGCTTAGAACCGCACGACCACACCGGTCGGCGGGAAATAACAGACTTTGAAAGCGGAATAGTAGTTGGAGCTAGATGTGTGGTACATTTCATTTCGGAAATCGTTAGAGAATTCAATATTCCGAGACCCATAGCATCAAGAGTGTGCTCGGAATACCGCATTTCAGGCATCAGCTCTCGCCACGGACAGTGCAGTGGTCGGCGGCCATCACCCAACGACTGGGACCAGAGGCTTCTGCTTTTAGTTGTCAGTGTTAACAGACAAGCAACACTACTTGAAATAACAGTGGAAATCAATGTGGGACGGACGACCAACGTATCCGTTAGGCAAAATCTGGCGTTAATGGGCTACGGCAGCAGACGAATGACGCGAGTACTCTTGCCAATAACACGACATCGCCAGCAGCGCCTCTCCTGAGCTCCTGACTATGTTGGTTGGAACCTACATGACTGGAAAACCTTGTCAGATGAGTCAAGATTTCAGTTTTGTGCTAGCTGATGGTGAGGTTCTAGAGTAGCGCAAAGCCATGGACCCAAGTCGTCAACAAGTCACTGTGCAAACTGATGATGGCTCGATTAATGGTGTGCGCTGGTTTTACGTGGAATGAATTGGCTCCTCAGGTTCAACTGAACCTATCATTGGCTGGAAGTGGCTATGTTCGGCTGCCTCGATACCATCTGCAGCCACTCATAGACTTCATGCTCCAATACAACGAGGGAATTTTTATAGATGGCAATGCACAATGTCGCCAGGTCAAACTGTTCATGATTGATTTGAAGAAAATTCTGGATGATTCTACTGAACGATTTCGCCACCCAGGTCGCCCAACATGAATCCCATCGAACACTTATAGGACATAATCTGAGAGGTCTGCTCGTGTGAAAAAACCCGTACTGGCAACACTTTCGCAGTTTAGGGCGGCTATAGAGGTAGTATGGTTCAGTATTTTTGCAGGGGACTTGCAATGATATCTTGCGCCGAATTTCTGCACTATGCCGGGCAAATGGATGTCCGACACAATGGCTTCTGTCACCTGAGTGTATGTCTAGCCTGTCAGGTTATAGCTAGCGTATAAAATAAGTTTCATTGAATAAATATTACGTATTTTGTCAATATCGTGAGCACGTCCTTCAGTCTGCGATAAAGAATTCATTTTGCCTGTAAATTATATTTACTAGTACAAAGGAAACATTAATTATTTGTTAGAAGTTGCCTTCTAAGAGTGGTATCAGTTGGACAATATTACACTAATTTTAATGTTCATTTATCAGAATTAAGCTATCGGCTTATTTAGCGAAGTAAGTGATATTTCTTTTCGCAGCTACAGGGGAGTATTTGAACAGCCCGTTACTTTCACAGAGGCAAAGATTATTTGATAATCAGCCATGTAAGATGGACGTATTTATATGCAGGTTCTAATATTATGAATGTTGAGTCTCATCCGTGTTGAAATACGAAGAATTAAAAATTTTACACGCTGAGCGTCTAATGCTAGTAATTATAGTCAGTCCAAGAAAAAATTATAAATATGTCTTGAAGATTTCGTATAGGTAACACAACCATTGTGGAAAGAAAACTGTACAGAACTACTTGAATATAAGAATATTTTTACTTGCGTAATGGATAACCACTCAGGTGATGCAGTTAATGTCATAACTGGATAAATACTACGACATATGTCTCACTGTAGCAGCTCGTGGTATGCTGGCACGCATTTAGTAACGTATTTCTTTCATAAAGTAACGGCAAACGGCTGGAGTATCATAAGGCACACTGAGTTTTTCGTCTATGTACAGAATCGTATAAATGGTCGCATTTTTGAGGAATCGTTCAATATTTCACCGTAAGATATTCGGGATGCTATGTAAAATTATAACAGCTATATCCTTTTTCCGATCAACCTATGATAATTTAAAAAAATAGTCCGTTGTGCGGCTATTTTAGCAATGTTCTATCCACTGGTAACACGCCATACATAAATTCTGGATGTGATTTGACTGAATGATTTTTGGGATATGCCAGAATGTCGAATAAATGTTCCATCAAAATTCGTTAGATCGGTTATTTACGACCCCACGTTAGAATTAAGTAAAAGTATTTCAGACCTATATCAAAGAGTCAGGTTCTGTTCTGAGGATGTTTGTAATTATTTGTAGTAGGCTTTGCTTCGAAACGTGGATGTTTTCATGTAATTCAATGTCTGCATTCATTTACTACTGCAAGCATTCCTTTCACATGTAATTACAGCAGTTCACAACGAGGGATGCGTCACCCGCAGTGTTGCTTCTAAGGCTGCTGTTAAAAAGTTTGCGCCTACAAACGCCTTTCCCGGAGTTGTCATTTTGGTTTCGGCGTCAGACGATGTACGAGATTCAGAGTAGCACTTCCTCGCAGAGACAACGCTTTCAACAAGAGCAAGCAACTCGGCTCTCCTTTGGGAATCTGCACAAACGTCTACAACTTTCTCTGTCGCCGCCTCTGACTTTTGCTGTTCGTTTACAGAGAGAGAGAGCGAGGGACAAGACGAAGAAGCGTGCCATAGAGGAATGAGAGACTGTTCAGCACTTGCTGCTCCGGCAACTTCTGGACACCCGCGGTCTGTGCTTCTCACAACTACAGAAAGGAAACAATATGTTCAGAAAAGACTGAAGACGACCTGCAGTACTTAATCCAATTCAGGCATCATCCATTAATCAAAAACAACTTTCTGATTAATATTAATTAGAAATGTGTTCGCTCGCGGTCGTAGCTGTAAGTTCAGCTTTTGATTACGAAACGTAAAAAGAATGTTTATTTTTCATCTCTCACCAACGCTCCACAGTCCTCCTTATTTCTTAAGATGTTACTGATTTATAATGGTTGATCTGATTAGTTTTCTGTCATATGACGTCGTCATAGATGCACATCGTATGGGAAGCTAGCCACCCGACTATTCCGACTTACGTTTGATTTTCTTAAATTGTCAACGTTAATGCAAGAAAGAATTTTTTAAACAAATCAGATTTCTTCTCTATATTTATTCATTTAAGGCAACTGATTCGTTCTTATGAATTCTACATCAAAATAAGACTAAACTCCACGAAACGTGTCTCTAAACTTAACAGGCCTGAAACTAATAGTACCTTGCATGACAATGAAATATATGTAACGTCTAACGATTAACGTTTGTAGAGCCTCTACCTTGTCTAGCCTCTCTGCTCAATACATTTATGAGCAAGGCCTTTTGATAATAGTCACAGACATTAGCGTACATAATGGTGCTCAATCCCGCAGGTCAACTTTAGGTAGAAGCACTGCAGGGCAGTTGACAGCTACCCATTCAGGAATTGTCTAACCCCTTTTACAAGCACGCAAGCATTTCGCAGACATTTGGAAGATGCGCGCTAAAGGAAATTTCTTTTTGTATCTGTAATTTGTTATGTGGAAATGATGTTTCGTTAATAAATACTGAAAACATTATAAAGCGGCTGACTGTGGCAGTATCATGCGTGACGTATGGATCTTTTTCCACTTAGCTCTCTTAGGTTAAACAGCTTGTGTGGGATTCGAAGGTCTAATATAATGATGCGTATGTTTGCCATGTAACTGAAGGAGTCACCTAGCATAGGAGGTAGTTATTTTGAGGTATGAAACTGAGTAGTAAGATTTCATTTGTTTGCACCATAAAAATGACCAGTCATTTATCTTTCAAAATCTTTACGCTAACAGTGTTTCTCTTTAAACAAATCATACGAAAATGTAACATGTGTAAATGTTTCAGCCGCAGGACATCCATGGTGGCATTGTTAGTCAGAAGCCTTGCTGAGAACACGAACGTTCGGCTATCAACTATCAAAATCGTCTACATATAATTCTTATAAGGGAACTGACGCTTTAATGCACCTTATATTGACTTTAAGAAAAAGGCGAACCGTCTACCACTGCTGCTGCAATCGTTGTACAGAGGCTATACAACAAACAAATGATGTATGATAACCGTGATTTTGTCGTTTGACAAATACTCTTGATTATGGGTGGTTTGAGAATTATGGAACAAAAAGTCCAAGACAGGATTTGCTAAGAGTACTAAGTAGTTCAAATTGACTGAAGTGTCGATAAATTTGAAATACTGGCAATCCATTGAAGAGTAACTGGTTCAAGCTGACATAGTAGACATGGAAATGGTATGAAGCCTGCTCGTAGGCCACACTGAATCTGAATAAAAATCAGTGCTGCAGACACACTTGCGTATATAGACATCTGGTCATGGTTTCCGAAGTTATGGCAATCTTTGGGGACTTTTACGACAGCATTGCAGAACCACAAGGCCCCGAATACTAGTGTAGTGGGATATTTCAGTTGCAGCACCTATGATAAATGGAATGAAGCTGTAAAACCAAACCTTGATAAGGTCACACAATGGTTAACGGCACTGACAGTGCCTGGTCGGCGTCTGGATGTTGTTGTGCGCAGCGATTTGCTACCAAAAATCTGCCTGGTGTTACGAACTATTATGTAACGCTTTTTATAAAGCAGGCCATTGACGCGGACAATGTTCGGCATACTTTCACCTTGAATGGGAGTATGGCCGAGACCACTCAATTTCAACTTATTCGTAAACAGCATTTAAAACCTGAAGTCAGTCATCTGATTGAATAATAATTAAGACAGGCTAGTGGGACTGAGGCTGATAATTTTGGTTGCTGCAACCACGTAATAATATTTACTGACTTTACTTCATCTCAATACCCAACACTTTCTTGTCAGAAATGGAACAAGCCAACTATTTCAGGTTTACCAAAGAGGTCGAACTAGGGTATCGCGATGCACCACTATCACGAAGATGCATAAATTTCTAAAGTCTCCAGATAGTAATTTAAGATCTGCGATTATCTAACAATACAGACATTTTTATAGCCGACATAACGTTTACTCGACGAAATTTACTGATTTAAAAATCAGTTAATTCTGAAAGGACTCAAAGTGTTTCGTTGCTTACGGTAGCTACCCTCCAGGACTCTTGTCATATGAACAGCCATTTCTCAACATCTTACGATAAGTATCTTCTTACAAAAATTCCTTTTGTTCAATGGATGCGCGCTTCAGTTTTATGAAAATTAGCTTACATAATTATTTTATCTCAATATATGAGCATAAACACAATTCATTAAATGTCGCTTTTGTCCATATGGTTGAAGAAAATAACTGATGCTAAATCTTACCGTTACCGGAAATATGGCACGTCATTTTGGAGCATTTTTTTTCATTTGATATGTCGCACCATCGTCTATTTTAAATTTTTCACTCTTCTTTGCAATAAACCGACAGTTTATGTTTAACTGACCAAAAACATAGTTACGACATACAACATATGAATTGTGACTTCAACGACCAAAGTTGTAGTCTTCTCTAAGAGAAGAATCCAAGTAAACTCATCAGTAAGAGGAAATCCGTTGAAAAACTATTCTTCGTGAAGTACTTGGGCACAGTGATGGGTGAACGGCTGTATAATACAACAGGCAAGGAGCAGTTTATTAACATGAAACAACTTTTCGTTAGATCGGGTCTCAGTCTGCAACTGTGATTGCGAATGATTCGTTCTACGTGTTCACCATTTTTCTCTATGGATGCAAAAGCTAGACCCTTGACCAGTATTAAGTAAAAAGAATTTATGCTTTTGAAATGCATGTATATCCCGTCTCTAAACATGCCTTGGGTACTAAAAATTTCTAATGTAGAAGATGAAAAAGTCCTTCATTGGATGATAAAGCAAACAAAACTACTGCTTACTATAAACCAAAAGAATACTCAATGTGTACGACACTTTATAAGAAGCGAAAAATAACAGTATTACAACTTATCATTGAAGGGAGAATACAAGGGAAAGAGGTCTGTTGGAAGCCGAAAGAACTCGAGGCTGAAAGACATTCTGAGATGATGTAACTGCACATCAGAAGATGCCTTCCATGCTGCAACATCATGACCAGAGCTGATTACATGGACTGCGAACTTCCGTCAGGAAAGGATGCCTTAAGCAGAAGAACTAATTACCATGTTAGTCTCTTATACACTCCTGGAAATGGAAAAAAGAACACATTGACACCGGTGTGTCAGACCCACCATACTTGCTCCGGACACTGCGAGAGGGCTGTACAAGCAATGATCACACGCACGGCACAGCCGACACACCAGGAACCGCGGTGTTGGCCGTCGAATGGCGCTAGCTGCGCAGCATTTGTGCACCGCCGCCGTCAGTGTCAGCCAGTTTGCCGTGGCATACGGAGCTCCATCGCAGTCTTTAACACTGGTAGCATGCCGCGACAGCGTGGACGTGAACCGTATGTGCAGTTGACGGACTTTGAGCGAGGGCGTATAGTGGGCATGCGGGAGGCCGGGTGGACGTACCGCCGAATTGCTCAACACGTGGGGCGTGAGGTCTCCACAGTACATCTATGTTGTCGCCAGTGGTCAGCGGAAGATGCACGTGCCCGTCGACCTGGGACCGGACCGCAGCGACGCACGGATGCACGCCAAGACCGTAGGATCCTACGCAGTGCCGTAGGGGACCGCACCGCCACTTCCCAGCAAATTAGGGACACTGTTGCTCCTGGGGTATCGGCGAGGACCATTTGCAACCGTCTCCATGAAGCTGGGCTACGGTCCCGCACACCGTTAGGCCGTCTTCCGCTCACGCCCCAACATCGTGCAGCCCGCCTCCAGTGGTGTCGCGACAAGCGTGAATGGAGGGACGAATGGAGACGTGTCGTCTTCAGCGATGAGAGTCGCTTCTGCCTTGGTGCCAATGATGGTCGTATGCTTGTTTGGCGCCGTGCAGGTCAGCGCCTCAATCAGGACTGCATACGACCGAGGCACACAGGGCCAACACCCGGCATCATGGTGTGGGGAGCGATCTCCTACACTGACCGTACACCACTGGTGATCGTCGAGGGGACACTGAATAGTGCACGGTACATCCAAACCGTCATCGAACCCATCGTTCTACGATTCCTAGACCGGCAAGGGAACTTGCTGTTCCAACAGGACAATGCACGTCCGCATGTATCCCGTGCCACCCAACGTGCTCTAGAAGGTGTAAGTCAACTACCCTGGCCAGCAAGATCTCCGGATCTGTCCCCCATTGAGCATGTTTGGGACTGGATGAAGCATCGTCTCACGCGGTCTGCACGTCCAGCACGAACGCTGGTCCAACTGAGGCGCCAGGTGGAAATGGCATGGCAAGCCGTTCCACAGGACTACATCCAGCATCTCTACGATCGTCTCCATGGGAGAATATCAGCCTGCATTTCTGCGAAAGGTGGATATACACTGTACTAGTGCCGACATTGTGCATGCTCTGTTGCCTGTGTCTATGTGCCTGTGGTTCTGTCAGTGTGATCATGTGATGTATATGACCCCAGGAATGTGTCAATAAAGTTTCCCCTTCCTGGGACAATGAATTCACGGTGTTCTTATTTCAATTTCCAGGAGTGTAGTATGTTGTGCTCGTTAGCTATTGCTATTTTCTCACTTTTCATACCTCATGTCCAATTAAGTTACTACTATTAATTACTATAAATAATAAATATGAAGGTTTTGTAGGTTTTTCGACCTCACTTCACAGTAAGACCGCCTTGGTAATGTGTTGGGAATGATATTCAATAGTTCTGTCGCACAACACTAGTATATCAAGGAGAGCTCTGGAACCAAATTCAAGGTCACGATATAAACTGATACCCTGCACAACTCTTGAATTATTGGATGTGGCATATTCAAGGTCACTATGTAAATGGATACCTGTCATGTGCCCCTGCCCTTCCACCCCACACATTTCGAAGTCAGAATGTAAACTCATACCAGGCCACCGATCATGGGCAAATGCGTAACGTGAAAATGACCGGAAAATAAAGATCTCTCATCCAATGTGGTGGTACAAGGACAATTTAGAAGGTCACGTTGTAACCTGGGACCCCACCCACGCCTCCAGGGCACCTGAGTGAAGTATATTCAAGGTCAGGATGTAACTTGATAGCAGTCATGTGCCTGCCCATGTATCTCGGGCAATTGCGAGACATAAGAATGGCGGAAAAATAAAGGTCGCCTATCCATTGTCTCGTTTCTAAACCCAGATAATGATCTACATGAAAGATACCCTCTGCCCCCTCGCCCTTTCTCTTTCTGGGCTATTAGGAACACGTAAATCAGTCCCCTCTTTCCCTCCTCTATTTATTATTACAAACTGCGCGAGCCTCGTCATTTGTGCTCTCTGCACCATAATCGAAGACTCATCAGCAGCAAAACTACCCTACTTAAAAATACCATCAAATATTAACACAATTTGTGAGGTAAGACACTTTGGTTGGTTGATTCAGGGGAGGAATCTTGGTGTGTAACTTGCCGCAGCCAACATGGATTTTCAGCTGTCCAATATTGTATGTATTGCAAATTAACATTTCCATGGTTCGTGAACGTAGCGTCGTCAGTAAATAAAATCAAATTAATAAATGTGTCATCCTTCTGAATGCGAAGTTGAGCCCATCAGCAGAATTCAAAGCGACGCATACAATACATACCAGTTAATTCTTGGTGTAGACTGATATGGTAAGGATGATATTTAGGGCGATGCAGAACATGAACAACACCACTCTAGCTCATGCCAGATTCCCTTGCGATTTGACTCGAACTAACACAAGGATCTCGAACCACAGTGGCAATAGTACCAATTTCCGTTTCCTCGTTAGTAACTTTCCTTTGCCGGGTATGTTTCCGATGCGTTAAAGATCCAGTTGTTCTCAATTCTCAATTTATCATACACATATTTAAACGTATGACGTGTAGGGTGAGTACGTTGAGGATATCTTTCAGCGTGTAAGTCTCTAGCTCTCACTGAATTTCCTTGGCATTCTTCGTAAATGAGAAGCATATCTACTTGTTCTTCGAAGGAATACATCATTCACATTCGCTTGATTCTACGATATTAGTCTTACCGTTCCTATTAGTGTTGTACTGTGAAACCGTCGAATGGTGTTTACATGTCAATGGCACGTTAGATGGATACGCCACATTCGGTGAATATTTACTATTTGCACGATATACGAGAGAGAATTGTCAGAGCATGAGCTTCGATAAGTGCCGAAGTGATAAGGAATACCACTCAGTCCATGATAAGAAAATTGCAGCATTGCATTGATACCAATGGTCATCACTTCGAACACCTTCTGTAAATGGGCGTTCATGCCACCTTTTTAACTTTCGTTGACCTTCAAAGACCTTTCTGTTGCACATCATTGGATTCGTCTCGATAGCCGCTATCAGAAAATGAATACCAAACTATAGCATCCCACTTAAAAAAAACAAAGTTGACCTTTATGTCGCTGAAGCGACCTCACCTAGCAACAAAAAACCAATGTCATATTGTGGTCCCTGTTGTCCCATGCAACTTTTGTCCCACAAACTTTTCAGCTCCTATCATGCTTTCGGAGTTATTCTTGGTGGAAATATTTAGCTACTCACCCTGTATATGTAAATACATGATTTTCAATATTTAAGAATCAGCACAGTACGACGGTCAGAGAAATACAGCTATATCCTACGTTAAACAAGTAGTACAGTGTGACATTTAAACAAATACATTGATATACCATGTTCAAAAACTCGTACAGTGCTATATATAAACAAATAAATCAATATTGTGCATTAAATAAATATCACAGTGTGATATTTAATTAAATACTCGGATAACCCACATTGAACAATTAGCTCAGTGCGATATATTTAAAAAATACGCCAATATCCCACGTTAAACACACTGCAACGAATAGGTACCAAGCTCACGAGGAACTCGAGCCTGCTGCACAGTTTGATGAAAAACAATGACGTCGGTATAATGTTCCCGTTGAGGAGTCTGACACTAAACGATTATAGTTGACTTGTAAATAGCAACAGAATAATCAAAGTACGTCCACTCGCAACACATCGCTAAATATACAATGTAAGCAGTTATCGCCACCACCACTGGCATTAGACAGGAATGGTATGCACTTTATTTTATAAATAAGCTAAAAATGCGCGGTGGAGATACACATGTTTTCATTTCGCGCGGTCAGGGGCAGCTCTGCAGACTGCCGGCTAACAGCCTAGTGCTGTCGCTACTGCACCGGCGAACTATGAGCGTCGCCGCTCTCTCTCAGGCAGATGCCTCCGTATATCGTGTACATGTATCATAACAGCTTTCGGTTGGGGTATTAGAGTTTGATGGAGACAGAGAGAGAGAGAAAGAGAGAGAGAGAAATCCGGTCGCCCACAGTAAGTGTGCCTTAATTTGCGGAAATAACGTGACTTGGCCGTCAACAACAGTCTACCGATGTCTACACAACTGGTAGATGTGACGAAGTGAGATGTAGTATGGTGGCTTTCACATTCGCACCTGAGATGGCTGACTGCCATGGTAACATGCCTGCATTCAGCAGGGATATGGCCAACAAGCCGTATCTTGGACAAGTAGTTAGGAGCAGAGCTGTATTATCTCTTTAATATCTTATTATAGTATCTCTCTGTAAATTCCGAGCTTTTTTCAGTAATGAGTCATTATTAAAATCATCACACCACAAGTGGGAAATCATCCAGCAGTGTACTACTCCTTCATTACTTTCTTAAAAGCTATTCCACAACCACGAAACTGTTTTGTTACTGTGATTCCTGTTTGACAGCGACGAACTCTCATATAAGCCCATATTCCTCCCTCGCTGAAGACTTTATACAACTCATGCATCTGCTCTTTTCTTTGATGGTGGGAATATTTTGACGTCCATATACATTAATTTATTTGTGTTTATTTCATTAACACTAGTTAAGTTAAACTTCACCCATTTCCACAAACCCTGGCGCAGCGATGCTGTCGAGATTAGATTATTTATAAACATATATGCCACTGAGCATGTATATGAGCTGATGGATTTATCGATGAGATCCGTCCATACCGTCTCCCAGTTTAAGTCTTTCTGTATAATCTGGCATGAAGCTTTCTTCTGAGTGTTTCCAAGTATTGTCTTTCTCGCATGATACCTTTCATTAGGTATCTTCTGTAACACATACGTTGTGGTAAGTAAGACACGAGATATATTTGTTGTCATCTGTCTGTAACCTTCGTTTTTTCTGCCGTAGTACCCCATGATGTCTTAAGTAAATTCGATCATCTTGTAGGCATTTTCATCGCATGTATTAGACTTTTACGATAAGGACTGAACATTCAGTCCCAAGATCTGTTGAATCTAGACTGTCTTCAGCAGGTGACTTCGTCAGCTCCTCCGTGACTACACGAAATAACACACCTTACCAAATAAATCAATCTATGTATTGTTTTTATTTTTAGTTGTGCTATAAGTGTGGTCGGAAACAGTCTGGAAAAGTTGTAACACTGTTGCGGGGCTAGTTGTGCTGATAAATAATTGTTAAGGAAAAAAATCGGTACGTTACGCCTTTTCCTAGTCAATTAGCCTTCAAGTTAGGCAGTCAGGCCACTGCGCCCGCAGATTCAAGTAGACCGGTACATACAATTCTTTTTCCATCCAAAAGAAACTCCTTCCAACACATAATACTAACAGCAAAAGACAACCCTTATAATACTAAAACACACATGGATTATGGTGGAGGTGTAGTGCTAACTTTATCCATCTTAAATACAACTTTACGTATACTCTGATCAACCAGAACATTATGACCACGGAACTAATATCGATATTAACTAGTCCAGGTGATAGCATTGTCACCTGGCGAGGAATGAAGGCTAGTCAAACAAATGCACGGTGCATGTAGTATGAGTGAGAGCACTGTCCGTGGGTAGAATGGGGAAGGAGAGCGACATATCTGAGTTTTATGAGTGGCAGATTTTGATGGCCCGGAGGCCCAGCACGAACATTTCGGAATCTGTGTGACTTATCGGCTGTTCGAGGAGTGCTTTGGTGAGTGTCTTCATCATTTGGCGAAACCTGGGTAGAACCGCGTCCAGAGGTCATGGGGTTGGGCAGCCACACCTGATTAAAGATTTAGGAATTCATAGGCTGGTAAAACAGGACTTTAATGCTAGGAAGAGAACAAATCTGTCGCAACACACAGTGCACTGGACTCTCATAATGTTTGGCCTCCGCAGCCGACGACCCATGCATGGACCAACATTAACCACACGACATTGGAAATTACGAATGAATTGGGCACGTGACTATTGGAATTCGTCGTTGCCGCGGTGGTACAACGTTGCTTGGTCTGATGAATCCCGATACATTTTTCATCATGCCAATGAGAGGGCGCGAATCCGTTATCTTGCAGGAGAACAGCTCCTTGATACCTGTACTGTACGAGCCAGCCGGGGTGGCCCAGCGGTTCTAGGCGCTACAGTCTGGAACCGCGCGACCCCTACGGTGGCAGGTTCGAATCCTGCCTCGGGTATGGATGTGTGTGATGTCTTTAGGTTAGTTAGGTTTAAGTAATTCTAAGTTCTAGGGGACTGATGACCTCAGAAGTTAACTCCCATAGTACTCAGAGCCATTTGAACCATACCCCCGTTTGATACATTTGGCTATAAAAACTGACTACTGCAGCCCATATACATTCGCAGCAGGCATCAACATATAATATTTCTTTGCCTAACAAGTCATCCATAAATCAAAGAATCACTGAAATCCTTCACTAAAATCTTGTTCAAATCAGAAGCGAGATTCCACTTCTGTCTTCAGTCATCAATGAGTATGGTGTTGCCAGCTATTATTTATATCATGCGTAATCTGGGTAAAGACTTCATTCTGCCGAATCTATTACCTCCAAATGTACAGTATAATTTTCACAAACAGCTTTGCGTTAAATGAGATAAACACTCTAAGACGATATGATACGAATGGAACGGGAATCGATAAACTTTATGTACAAGTACGGAAAAACAAATCTATAGAATGTCAGAAAAACTGGGTGATTTATGCGAGAGCAGCGGCTTCACAAACTGAGCAAGTCAATAACGCGTTAGCACACTGGACTCGCATTCGGGAGGACGACGGTTCAACCCCGCGTCCGGCCATCCTGATTTAGGTTTTCCGTGATTTCCCTAAATCGCTCCAGGCAAATGCCGGGATGGTTCCTTTGAAAGGGCACTGCCGACTTCCTTCCCCGTCCTTCCATAATCCGATGAGACCGATGACCTCGCTGTTTGGTCTCTTCCCCCAAACAATCCAACCCGATCCTACCAGTAACGCGTCGGTTCGCCTCTGGCCCTTATGCAAGCAGTTATTCGGCTTGGCAC
This sequence comes from Schistocerca americana, assembly GCF_021461395.2. Taxonomy (NCBI): domain Eukaryota; kingdom Metazoa; phylum Arthropoda; class Insecta; order Orthoptera; family Acrididae; genus Schistocerca; species Schistocerca americana. The sequence continues at coordinate 858,025,067 of NC_060130.1, read as the reverse complement.
TGATTGACAGAGTTGTTGGATGTGCTCCTGAGGGATATCGTGCCAAATTTTGTCAATTTGGCGAATTAGATCGTCAGACTCCCAAGCTGATTGGAGGGCCCTGTTCATATTTCTCCAAACTTTCTAGGGTGGGCAGAGATCCGGTGACCTTGCACGAGATTGTAGGGCAAGCACGGAGACGAGGATGCCGCAGATGACAACCAAAGGAATCCTGCCATGAAAAGAAATGGCACTCCAAGCAATCATTCCTCATAATCGGGCCGTAAGGCAGACGGCGGTCAGGTTGGTATCCCACCTCTGTCGTTGGCTTCTCCAGACGTGTCTTCGATGGTCATCGGGATTAAGTTCGAAGCTAGAGTCATCAGTAATGACAGTTCCACTCCAATCAATGTGATTCCAGGCAGAATGTGCCAGATACCATTGCAAACTGGCTTCCTTGGTGTACTGAGGCCAATGGTAGCCGGCCCAAGGGGTGGTGTGAACTCAGCCCCCTTTCTGTGAGTTGCCTGTTAATGTTCCATGTGGTCAGTGAAGCACCGATTGCATTTCAAATCGATGATAATGATGAATCCGGGGCCCTGAGTGCCTCTCTTACGATTGCTCACTCCTCACGTTCTGTCTTCTCTCTATAGGTTGACCGCATCCTTATTGACGCCGTGTTCGACCATGTTTCACTCGTTCCTACCAACATCATCGAGTAGTGGCATCACTCCTGTTCACATGTCAAGCGATTCGCCGATTACTTCAGCCGGCCTTTTTGAGCCCAACTATACACCCTCTCTAAAATGTTGACATCGGCGTATAATGAAATGGTAATTAAATCAAGACCCTAAGCTGTCGATAGGCGTTGACATACATCAACGGGGACAGTTAAAAATGTGTGCCCGGATCAGGATTCGAACCCGGAATCTTCTGCTTACATGGTAGACGCTCTATCCCCTTTTTTCGGGGCGGAAGTCCCATGACACCAGTTAAAATTCATGGTTGATCCGTTAGCTTAGTTATTTTATTACACAGGGCAGCTAACTCTCTGACCGAACAAGCTGAGCTACCGTGCCGGCATGGGTATCTTCATTTTTATTTTTTTATATATTTTTTACGAATCCACCAAGCTAGGGCTGAGTCTGCCATCTTGATATAGCTAAGGCTAACCGGCCATTGACCTTCTTCTTATGTGCTGGATGCACTCGCATTGCCCGAAGTCCGCAGCTCCTGGTCGTGCGGTAGCGTTCTCGCTTCCCACGCACTGGTTCCCGGGTTCGATTCCCGGCGGGGTCAGGGATATTCTCTGCTTCGTGATGACTGGGTGTTGTGTGCTGTCCTTAGGTTAGTTAGGTTCAAGTAGTTCTAAGTTCTAGGGGACTGATGACCATAGATGTTAAGTCCCATAGTGCTCAGGGCCATTTGAACCATTTTTTCGCCCGAACTCTTACGGGACTCGGTAAGATTATCTGCCGCGAGTAATGAGTGGGCCCAACGAATGTAGTGTGTCGACATTAAGTTGAGAATGTGGGTCTGACTGGGAGCGTGCAGGGGATATATCCCTGCAGTCCCACTTTCCTCTGTGCTCTCGGTAGCTCAGATGGATATGGCGTCTACCATGTTAGCAGGAGATCCCGGGTTCCAGTTTCGGTCGGGGCACACATTTTGAACTGTCCCCGTTGATGTACACTGCTGGCTACTAAAATTGCTACACCACGAAGATGACGTGCTACAAACGCGAAATTTAACCGACAGGAAGACGATGCTGTGATGTGCAAATGATTAGCTTTTGAGAGCATTCACACAAGGCTGCCGCCGGTGGCGGCACCTACAACGTGCTGACATGAGGAAAGTTTCCAACCGAGTTCTCATACACAAACATCAGTTGACCGGCGTTGCCTGGTGAAACGTTGTTGTGATGCCTCGTGTAAGGAGGAGAAATGCGTACCATCACGTTTCCGACTTTGATAAAGGTCGGATTGTAGCCTATCGCGATTGCGGTTTATCATATGGTGACATTGCTGCTCGAGTTGGTCGATATCCAATGACTGTTAGCAGAATATGGAATCGGTGGGTTCAGGAGGGTAATACGGAACGCCGAGCTGGATCCCAGCGGCCTCGTGTCCTTAGCAGTCGAGATAACAAGGCATGTTATCCACAGGGCTGTAGCGGATCGTGCAGCCACGTCTCGATCCCTGAGTCAACACATGGGGACGTTTGCAAGACAACAACCATCTGCACGAACAGTAGCATGGACTATCAGCTCGGAGACCATGGCTGCGGTTACCCTTGACGCTGCATCACTGACAGGAGCGCCTGCGATGGTGTACTCAAAGTCGAACCTGGGTGCACCAATGGCAAATGTCATTTTTTGGATGAATCCCTGTTCTGTGTAGAGCATCATGATGGTCGCATCCGTGTTTGGCGACATCGCGGTGAACGCACATTGAAAGCGTGTATTCGTCATCGCCATACTGGCGTATCACCCGGCGTGATGGTATGGGGTGACATAGGTTACACGTGTCGGTCACCTCTTGTTCCCACTGACGACACTTTGAACAATGGACGTTACATTTCAGATGTGTTACGACCCGTGGCTCTACCCTTCATTCGATCCCTGCGAAACCCGACATTTCTGTAGAATAATGCACGACCGCATGTTGCAGGTCCTGTACAGGCCTTTCTGGATACAGAAAATGTTCGACTGCTGCCCTGGCCAGCACATTCTCCAGATCTCTCACCAATTGAAAACTTCTGATCAATGGTGGCCGAGCAACTGGCTCGTCACCATACGCCAGTCACTACTTTTGATGAACTGTGGTACCGCGTTGAAGCTGCATGGGCAGCTGTACCTGTACACGCCATCCAAGCTCTATTTGACTCAGTGCCCAGGCGTATCAAGGCAGTTACGATGGCTAGAGGTGGTTGTTTTGGGTACTGATTTCTCAGGATCTATGCACCAAAATTGCGTGGAAATGTAATGACATGTCAGTTCTAGTATAATATATTCGTCCAATGAATACCCGTTTATCATCTGGATTTCTTCTTTGGGTAGCTATTTTAATGGCCAGTAGTGTATATCAACGCCTGTTGACAGCTTAGGGTCTTGATTTATTTATCATTTTATTCTAAGGGAGCCGCATGGCCACCGATAGTATCTGCACTTTTGGTCATGTCCGAAAAAACAAACAGCAGATTCATATCGGCGTATATTGTCCTCGTGCCTGTATGCATGGTATAGTTACAGTCCAGCTGCGTACACGGTATGAATTTCTCAACGGCTTTTCTCCCTGGTAAAAACACGTCCCCTTATTACTGTCCTTGTCAGTTGCGTGGTACAACTGCGGTGCGGCGTCACACATTCATCCAATGGTAGCCAAAATTTAATATTTCGCAGTTTCCGTCGATGCCTATATGAATATCGGTTTGTGATGAGTTTGCATAATTCCTTCTTGGAGCGGCGTCGTTTTGTCTTAGAATGTGTGACAAAATTATTGATTCCAGAATGAAATTTTCACTCTGCAGCGGAGTGTGCGCTGATACGAAACTTCCTGGCAGATTAAAACTGTGTGCCGGACCGAGACTCGAACTCGGGACCTTTACCTTCGCGGGCAAGTGCTCTACCAACTTTTTTTTTTTCTTAACCAAATGAGCTACCCAAGCACGACTCACGCCCCGTCCTCACAGCTTTATTGGCAGAAGTAAAGCCGTGAGGACGGGGCGTGAGTCGTGCTTGGGTAGCTCAGTTGGTAGAGCACTTGCCCGCGAAAGGCAAAGGTCCCAAGTTCGAGTCTCGGTCCGGCACACAGTTTTAATCTGCCAGGAAGTTTCTGAATTATTGACTGTTGTTTCTTTCCTCCTAGATAACTGTCGTATTTCAGAGACTACCATTTCGAACAAACAGATAAGATCTGAGTAATTCAGTAATCAAGAGTTGATCTCCATCGTAACGGCTTAACAGAGAATAGTATGGAATGGTCTTCGTCGCACCACATCCTGGCAACGCTTGGTCGTTACACATATTTAGAAAACTGGAAACATGTTTTTCGTGGAACGAAACTCATCTGTGGTCGTTAATTTTGCAAAAGACTATTTGAGTACTTATTTATTATTAATTTTGTATATCTGTATTTCTTAGCGAAGTATGATACCGACCAAAACATTTATATCCTATAGCACTAATTACTGTATCTAATATCCTTAACAGATTAAAGCTTCGTAGTTGATCTTGACTCGAGCTCACCGATGCATCTCTCTAGGACTCTACTCTTCCGCGCCGGCCGAAGTGGCCGTGCGGTTAAAGGCGCTGCAGTCTGGAACCGCAAGACCGCTACGGTCGCAGGTTCGAATCCTGCCTCGGGCATGGATGTTTGTGATGTCCTTAGGTTAGTTAGGTTTAACTAGTTCTAAGTTCTAGGGGACTAATGACCTCAGCAGTTGAGTCCCATAGTGCTCAGAGCCGTTTGAACCATTTGATTTCTACTCTTCCGCATCACCTATCTGAGCACATCAAACGGAGAGACTCAAGCGATTACTCCATCAACACCTCTTACATCTGTTCCGGACACCGGAAAAGAGGATAATCAATTATCCGAATAAACGTTGGTTGTGAGACATTTCAGTCTATTAACAAACCCCACAATTTAGAAAAACCAGTTTTTTCGGCCACACAGTCAATATCTGGGCTAACAGTCTTGTTAACATTGGAAGTGAGGCTTGGAATGAATTAACAGTGGCAACAAGAGATTAAAGCTCTTGCTCGATTCGTGAGGCGAGCTCGTAGTTTTCAGCTGGATGTGCTTTACCCCGGAAGGTAGACGTTCTGGTTCAACTCCCGGTAGATGGCAATTTTTACTTGTGATTAATATTGATTGTGAGATATGCCCGTAGTATGAGTTTCCGTATTGATATTGGATGGGAAGATTAAATACCGTCCTACAATAGATCATCATACATTTCAAGTCATTGTAAAGAAGACTCGTTTATATGACGTTATGAATTATCACTGTTAAGACTTCTTGTATTAAAACGGATCAAATAAGCTTCATCGCTAACGTATTAGTGCCGAATAATGTAATGAGTCGTTTGTTAAAAAGAAGGAAACTGTCGTCAAGTACAAAAGTTTCGAAGAAGTAATAAATATTTCGTCGTTAAACTTCACGTCGGAGAGTGTCCTCAGATCCTTCCACCATTATCTGAAACATCGTTCGGCACTTTGCTTTTCCCCGGTGGGTATTCTGTAAAAGAATTAGTACCGCGGAACCTTGTTTCGAGCTCAAAATCGCCGCAGATCCTCGATTCTTCCCAGCAAACTCACAGTGCTATTTAATCGCAACGAGAAGGCTCCAGTTACAGAGCCAAACAAAGACGGAGCTACTGCGCTGCGTGATTGTCTGCAATTCTGCCTCGGTTCGCTTCAATAAGAACACAAATATTATTTCTCGAGCAAGAATAATACAGCGAGCAGTGCTTCCCGCGCTACATTTAAGTTTCCAAAGAAAAACACTCCCGCCGGCGACGTTTCGCCTCGAGCCAGATCGACTTGGCCAACTGTATTCGCGTATTGATTCATTTCCATATTCGCGCAAGTTTGTGGCACGCCTGGTTGGCGCGCTCTCTAGAAGAGAAACAGCAAAGCGATAAACTGTTCCAATAGCTCGCCTTCTCACTTCTAGCTCTGTTCAAGTTTCTTAATGGTGGTTTGCAGTCACCAGTCATTCTGATAGGCGTCATCATTGTAACAGCAATTGCTACCGTAACGACCGTCATAATCATCATCATTACAATTACGGGAGGCTCAAGCAACACGTTATTAATGACGATACTCAGCAGTCCACGATTAATGTCTTGAGATTCCAGCGTGGATGAGCTAGTGGTCACGTCTTCCGGGATTTCATTAACTTTGACTTCTGTTGTGTCTCACCATATGTCCACTAAATTCTTGGTTAATTTCTCATGAAGATACCAACGCTCATTGTCATTCTTTTATAGCTTCTTAAAGCCAACTCGTTTATCTCTGCGTTAAATACACCTTCTATATTTTTGGCACACTGCCAGTGGTACGAGTTAGCAGCCACGAAACTACATAATGTGGCAGTAACACCGAATACTTCTTATACACTCTCAGCATATTTTGCTCCATTTGTCTTATGTGTGTCCGTCGGTATTTTACCAGTTTCTTTCAGCCGACATGATCTATGTTATTCTTTAAGGCTTCTTCTTGCGTTTTACTTTGATTTAACTTAACACTCCTTCGATTGGGTTCCTTTGAAAGCTATAAATTTAGTTCTGTACATGTGATGTGTATCAAACTTTGGATATATTGTCCACTGACGCATTTTGTGTTCTTCTAATTTAGAGTAAAGGACATACTTTGCCGTGTATCTCAGTAGCAAATTATAGAGGGTGTTCTAAAATTACCCTTACAAACTTCTAGGACTTGCAGAGGGACTGAGTAGATAATACTTTCAGTGGAAACCTATTTCCGGAAACGTACCGTTTCCGTGGTGCAACCATTTGAAAACATGTTGGTAATGCGACAACTTTTACAAGTAATTTATTGACCATTACCCAGTACATCACTTGTTTTACAATTCCACGCATTAATATCCAAAGAAATCAAAAGTTAAAAAAATTAAAAAATAAAGGCGACGATTAGCTCCCAGCCCCCCCCCCCCCTCCCTCCCCCACCCCCCATGTCGACCCTGCTGTGTACCCACCCACCTAGCAAACATGTTTATACACATTTCTAGCACGGAAAGTGGTACGTTTCCGGACAATATTGTCTCAAAATGGCTCGAATGGCTCTAAGCACTATGGGACTTAACATCTGAGGTCATCAGTCAAAAAATGGCTCTGAGCACAATGAGACTTAACTTCTGAGGTCATCAGTCCCCTAGAACGTAGAACTACTTAAACCTAACTAACCTAAGGACATCACACACGTCCATGCCAAAGGCACGACTCGAACCTGCGACTGTAGCGGTCGCGCGGTTCCAGACTGTGGCGCCTAGAACCGTTCGGCCACCGCGGCCGGCGGTCATAAGTCCCCTCGACTTAGAACTACTTAAACCTAACTAACCTAAGGACATCACATACACCCATGCCCGAGGCAGTTTTCGAACCTGCGACTGTAGCAGCAGCGCGGTTCTGGACTTAAGCGCCTAGAATTGCTCGGTCACAGCGGCCAGCGCAATATTGTCTAGTCAGTTTCCTCTACAAGTCACAAAAATTTGTAAGGGGAATTTTTGAGCATCCTGCATACAACAGATTCGGCAGCATTTTAAATGAACAACATGCCCAAAGAAATGTTTTGGAAAAATTTCCTTTATGTGGGAAGATTCAAACAGGTAACCATAGCTGCCAATTGGTACAGTTTTGATTTTAGTTTTCAGCTAGACATGCCCATTTCGTGAGATGTATGTGGGAAGAAGAAATATATTTCGTCTCTTATTGGAACGACCATATTACTGTTCTAACAATAAACCTCTGCATGATGAACAAAGCCTCTTTTGTAGCATATGCCACTACAGCCTGTCGAGGCTCTCCATGACGCTGTTGCACTCAATAAACGGAACAAGAACGAAATGCACCGCTCTGTTTTGGATCTTTTCAGTGACCTCTATCAATCGTACATTGTACAAGTTCCTTCTATCAGTCAGTACTGAAAGATCAGCCGAACAAGAGTTCTGGTTGTGCTAGCGTAAGGTGTCGGCAGCACTCCTTTCGGCTAAGAGATTGCAAGAAAATCGATAACAGACGCTGAACAAAGTGCGTCTATCAGGAGAGAGGCAAAGACAGACTCGCAAGCAACGTGCCGCCAACGTCTTCTCGACCACTAGGAATTGCTTTTCACAATATATATAAATGACCTAGTAGATAGTGTCGGAAGTTCCATGCGGCTTTTCGCGGATGATGCTGTAGTATACAGAGAAGTTGCAGCATTAGAAAATTGTAGCGAAATGCAGGAAGATCTGCAGCGGATAGGCACTTGGTGCAGGGAGTGGCAACTGACCCTTAACATAGACAAATGTAATGTATTGCGAATACATAGAAAGAAGGATCCTTTATTGTATGATTATATGATAGCGGAACAAACACTGGTAGCAGTTACTTCTGTAAAATATCTGGGAGTATGCGTGCGGAGCCATTTGAAGTGGAATGATCATATAAAATTAATTGTTGGCAAGGCGGGTACCGGGTTGAGGTTCATTGGGAGAGTGCTTGGAAAATGTGGTCCATCAACAAAGGAGGTGGCTTACAAAACAATCGTTCGACCTATACTTGAGTATTGCTCATCAGTGTGGGATCCGTACCAGATCGGTTTGACGGAGGAGATAGAGAAGATCCAAAGAAGAGCGGCGCGTTTCGTCACAGGGTTATTTGGTAACTGTGATTGCGTTACGGAGATGTTTAATAAACTCAAGTGGCAGACTCTGCAAGAGAGGCGCTCTGCATCGCGGTGTAGCTTGCTGTCCAGGTTTCGAGAGGGTGCGTTTCTGGATGAGGTATGGAATATATTGCTTCCCCCTACTTATACCTCCCGAGGAGATCACGAATGTAAAATTAGAGAGATTAGAGCGCGCACGGAGGCTTTCAGACAGTCGTTCTTCCCGCGAACCATACGCGACTGGAACAGGAAAGGGAGGTAATGACAGTGGCACGTAAAGTGCCCTCCGCCACACACCGTTGGGTGGCTTGCGGAGTATAAATGTAGATGTAGATGTAGAACAACATCCTCTCCCTGGCTTCCCCTGGAACAACATTCTACACTGTCAACGACGACAAAAAGCTGATAGTTACCTCTTTCGTGAGTGAGTTACGTTTTCTTAGAATACCTCAACTAATGTTTTTATTCTGGCACCTGTTTTCTTTTCTTTTATTTTTTTACAACTTTTTACATAGCATTTTCACTTCAGGTCGCCCCGGACAGTTGTTCCCAGATATTTGAAGATTACTGCTGTTTCTAGAGAATTACCACCAATCGTGTAATCTAGTGTTAACTGATATTTCTGTTTATTTAAGGGTAAAGCGTCACGAGCACGTTTGCTTAGGGGAAACTGACGGTCCCAAGTTGTCTGTCCTCTGGAGGTCTTCCTACATATTTTTACAGTTTTGTAGCGTTGCGATGCACTTTAATAACGACGTGTTGAGTTCTATCAGCGAGTAAGTCATGAAGTGAGCAATGATTCTTCCAAAAAATTCGAATGCGAAATTCGCTTTAACTGCATTCGCCCAACTTTTATACTTTTTTTTCTATTTGGCGGAAGACTGAATTTTCAGAAGCGATCTGTCCTTGTGACCTCAGCAGCTCGAGTCTACACTAGGTGCCTATGGCGGCTACACTGGTTGCGGGGGCTGTGTGGAAGGCACTCGGGGATTTTTTAGGTTAGACGGACTCAGGGAACCACAGAAGGGGCGTCCGTCAGAAAGAGGGCAGGTAAAACACAGTAAGGTAATTGTAGAAACGATTGGTATTGTAGTTGTAAATTGGCGTAGCTGTGTTGGGATAGAACCAGAGCTCCAAGCCCTAACAGAAAACACTGAAGCTCAAATTGTTGTAGGTACAGGGAGCTAGCTAAAGCCGGAAATAAATTCAGCCGAAATTTTTTCAAACGATCTAACAGTGTTCAGAAAGGATAGATTAACTACAGTTGGTGGTGGAGTATTTATTGCTGTCAGAGGTAATTTGTGTTGTACCGAAATTGAAGTAGATAGTTCATGTGAAATACTATGGGTAGAAGTTATACCTGACAATCGGACTAAACTATTAATTGGATCGTTTTACCGACCCCCCGACTCATAAGACATAGTTGCTGAACAGTTCAAAGAAAACTTGAGTCTCATTTCAAATAATTAACCCGCTCATACAATTATTGTCGGTGGTGACTTCAATCTACCCTCGATATGCTGGAAAAATTTTACGTTTAAAGCCGGCAGCAGGCATAAAACCTCATCCGAAATTGTACTGAGTGCTTTCTCAGAAAATTATTTTTAACAATTAGTTCATGAGCCCACTCGAAGCGTAAATGGTTGCCAAAGCATACTTGACATTTTAGCAACAAGTAATCCTGGACAAATAATGAGTGTTGTGACTGACCACAAGGCAGTTGCTGCTAGGCTGAATACCGTAACACCTACAACCATCAAAAAAGAAACGCAAAGAATATTTATTTAAAAAAGCTGACAAAAATGCTCTTAACGCCTTTTTAAGAGACTTGCAGTCCATCCGATCTGATCATGTAAGTGTAGAAAAGTTATGGAATGTTTTCAAAGAGATAGTATCAACAGCAATTGAGAGATATGTAGCACATAAATTAATAAGTGATGGTACTGATACTTTATGGTACGCAAAACGGGTCAGATCGTTGTTGCAGAATCAAGGAAAAAAGCATGCCAAATTTAAAAGAACGCAAAATTCCCAAGATTGCCAAAGTTTTACAGAAGTTCGAAATATGACGCGTACGTCAATGCGAGATGCTTTTAATAATTTCCACAACGAAATTCTGTCTCGAAATCTGGCAAAAAACCCAAAGAGATTCTGGTCATACATAAAGCACACCAGCGCAAGACACAAACAATACCTTCACTGTGCGATAACAACAGTGAAGTCACTGACGACAGTGCCACTAAAGCAGAGTTATTAAACACGGTTTTCCGAAACCCCTTCATCAAAGATGACGAAGTAAATATTCCTGAATTCCAGTCAAGAACAACTGCCAAGATGAGAAACATAGGAGTAGATATCCTCCGTGTAAAAAAGCAGCTTAAATCACTTAATAAAGGCAAAGCCTCCGGTCCAGATTGTATACCAGTCAGGTTCCTCTCAGAGTATGCTGATAAAATAGCTCCATAATTGAAAATTGTATACAACCACTCGCTCACAGAAAGATACGTACCTAAAGACTGGAAAATTGCTCAAGTCACACCAATACCCAAAAAGGGAAGTAGGAGTAGTCCGCTGAATTACAGACCTATATCACTAACGTCGATTTGCTGTGTGGTCTTAGAACATATACTGTATTCGAACATTATGGAGTACCTCCAAGAAAACGATTTATTGACATGTAGTCAGCACGGATGCAGAAAATATCGTTCTTGTGAAACACAACTAGCTCTTTATACTCAGGAAGTAATAAGTGCTATCTGCAGGGGATGTCCAATTGATTCTATATTTTTATATTTCCAGAAGGCTTTCGACACCGTTCCTCAGAAGCGTCTTCTAACCAAACTGCGTGCCTAAGGAGTATCGCCTCAGTTGTGCGACTGGATTCGTGATCTCCTGTCGGAAAGGTCACAGATCGCAGTAATAGACGGAAAGTCACCGAGTAAAACAGAAGTAATATCCGGCGTTCCCGAAGGAAGTGTTATTGGCCCTCTATTGATCCTGATCTATATTAACGACATGGGAGACAATCTGAGTAGCAGTCTTAGATTGTTTGCAGATGATGCTGTCATTTACCGTCTTGTAAAGTCATCATATGATCAAAACGACTTGCAAAATGATTTAGATAAGATATCTGTATGGTGCGAGAAGTGGCAGGTGACCCTGAATAAAGAAAAGTCCGATGTTACTCACATGATTACAACAAGAAATCAGCTAAATTTCGATTACGCGATAAGTCACACAAATCTGAGGACTGTAAATTCAACTAAATACTAGGGATTACAATTACAAATAACCTAGATTGGAACGATCACATAGATAACATTGTGGGTAGAGCCAACCAAAGACTGCGATTCATTGGCAGAACACTTAGAAGGTGCAACAGGTCTACCAAAGAGACTACTTACACTACGCTTGTCCGCCCTATTCTGGAGTAGTGCTGTGCGGCGTGCGATCCGCATCAGGTGGGACTCACGGATGACATCGAAAAAGTACAAAGAAGGGTAGCTTGTTTCGTATTATCGCGAAATAGGGGAGATAGTCTCACAGACATGATACGTGAATTGGAGTGGCAATCATTAAAACAAAGGCATTTTTCGTTGCGACGGGATCTTCTCATGACATTTCAATCACCAGTCTTCTCCTCCGATTGCGAAAACATTCTGTTGGCACCTACCTACATAGGGAGAAATGATCATCACGATAAAATAAGGGAAATCAGGGCTCGCACGGAAAAATTTAAGTGCTCGTTTTTCCCGCGTGCTGTTCGAGAGTGGAACGGTAGAGAGACGACAGCATTAATGTGGTTCATTGAACCCTCTGCCAGGCACATTATTGTGAAAAGCAGAGTAATCACGTAGATATAGATTTAGAACGGAAGTCCTGTATGTACGTCTCCGCTGCTGCTCGCTAAGCGGCTTTGTGAATTCGGAATGGATGGCCGTGTACGGAAGAGTGCTTTGAAGATTGACTGGCTGGATTTGACAATAATTTCCCAAGAATTTCACTTTGGCGCCAGTATAATCATTCGCGTAGAGGACGAAGTTTGTAGAGTTCGGCATGACTTTGTTGCTGACACCTACGTCATCGTTACCGGCGAAGATTCTACCTTGGTGCACAGCAGCTACGAGATGAGTACCGTGCAGCTTAGCTGTGCTGGTTTTCGACTGAGGCCTGTTAATGTGTATAATTTGCCGTTCGAACCTGAATACTGCGTCTTGCGTCAGGCTTTCTCCTGCTGCCAAACTATGTGCAATATTACAACAGACACGTGCGGGCGATAATATGCACTTCAAAGCAGAGAAATGGTTTCGCATTATGACAACTGAGTTACAGAAACAAATGTTCAAATGTATGTGATACCTAGGTCATCGGTCCCTAGACTTGCACACAACTTAAATTAACTTAAACTAACATATTCCGTCATTTTTGTATGATCGGGAATCCAGGCATTGACAATCTATGATGAGCAACCTAGAAATTGTTCGTTTTGTAACTGTACAATACTCTTGCTAACCTAATGCATTCGCCGCAGTCCAGCGCCGCTGTCCACAAAGGCTAGGTTGGCGAGAAACACGGCAGACAGCGCCGGTGCCCTCCGTTACTCCCACGCTATAAAAAGGTAGAGCTTTCCCGCACCGACTCACGCTGAGTTTTTGCCTCAAAACTAAACATATGAACTTGCTGGTTTTGAAGGTGATATTTTGAACGTGGATCGAATAGACGAGACACCTACAGCCTCTAGTAGCGCTAACAGTAATGGCGCATCTCTTCCGTCAGTTTCCGACACAAAACTGTCACTCATTTCCGAATTGGATAAGATGGAAGAGGGACAGGAAAAAGTTAATGGAGATCGAGGTGGAAAAGTGGATGAAATATGAAAACAGATTCCGAAACAGACTGCAAAATATACTGCAGAAGAAGTAGCTCGGTTGTATAGTTCTAGTAAGTCTACGAAACGTAGGAAATCATCTGACAGCGACAACATTCAGAAACTGTCCTCGGTCAGCAATAAGAAAGTTCATATTGCACGCGTAGGCATGCAGACGTGACAGAGGAGCTTCAGGCAATAATGAATACTATGGTCGAGGCATTTCGAGCCCAAAATGCAACTGTTACAAAAATTGGCCTACGACGCGGATGAGGAAGAGTGTAGCACTACTAACGTGAGAGATTCGGGACTGGAGTAGGGATGTCTGGAGGAAAGACAAAGATCAGGATTTGTTGGACATAACAAGAATCACTCATAATCATACCAACAATCATACACTACCTGAAACCTTCAGCATAATCGTCCTCAACATGAACTGTATAGTACCTGAATTCAAATTTAGATGCCTTAGAGATTTCTCTTATGGAACTTACGTCGATGCGACACTTCAAGAGGTTTTGACTGGAGATTTGTGTATACCTTGGTACAGTCACATTCTTATTCTCTGTAAAGAGGAAAAAGTGGTAATACCGTTTTACAAGCACACGGTCAAAAGTTTTGCCTCAGAATATTTGATGAGAAAATTCTCAAGACTTTTTAAATAAATTAAATATTAATAACATTCTGCATCCTTATTCATCTTTTCTACATGTTCAGTTCTCAACATAGTCGCTCTGGCGACGAAGACATTTCCCCCGACGTGAGACCAATTTGTTGATGCTGTCGCTGTAAAAAGTTTGACTTTGTTGACGGTGCCACAGCCTCATCTCTGCCTGCACCGCTTCATCAGCACTATCAAAGTGAAATGCTCGAAGGTGTTCTATAAGTTTTGGAAACTGTTGAAAATCGGATGGCGACAAGTCGTTACTGTGTCGAGGTTGGTCGATGACCGTGAACCCAACGCACCGGATTGATGCAGATGTCGCAGCATTCGTGTGCGGTCTGGCAACGGCTGAAGGAGGAGGTAACCCACGTGTGGACGAACCCTTTGAATTCGAAACTCGATTACAGCACGCCGTTTCTCATTCACCGACATAACTACGTAACACACCGCTATTTTACATGCTGCCATTACGAGCCCTGTATTGACATTGGGTTGCAAATCTGTAGGCATGAAGAATATACGTATAGAATTTGAATAATGTTTGTTTTATTTTAAAAGTTTGAACAGTTTTCACATTCAAAATTCGGTTCAAAATGGTTCAAATGGCTCTGAGCACTATGGGACTTAACATCTGAGGTCATCAGTCCCCTAGAACTTAGAACTACTTAAACCTAACTAACCTAAGGACATCACACACATCCATGCCCGAGGCAGGATCCGAACCTGCGACCGTAGCAGTCGCGCGGTTCCGGACTGAGCGCCTGAACCGCTAGACCACCGCGGCCGGCTCAGAATTCGGAATAATTACTTTTCAGACCTATCTCGTAATTTGTGATGGTGTTCGAAATCACCCAGTCTGAGGTGTTTTGAATGATAGAGGCACGTCTTAATATTGTCAACACTATGGTGTAGTTGTTAGCGCCGATGGCGGGCATGCCGGTTCAAGCCCGACCATAAGCAATTATTCATTATTCCACATTTATCATTTCTGAAAAGTTCTAGGAGTATGCTGTGTGGGTAGTGCATGGCTCAAATTAGGCAAATTAGGCTGTACGTGGTCGGGAATCAGAATACAAGCAGTTCACCGCTCCCACGCTCCATATACTCAGGAGACTAGTGGGTCTGAAGCCAGCAAAAAAGTCAGCGGTACATCAGACATCAATCAGTGGAGACGTCTGCACTCAGGTTTGTAGACATCAGAATCTGGCTCACCACACGCACATAGGCAGGCGCGTCGTGGCTGCGGAATGCTTGCGGGAGATGGAAGGCTATGGTGCGGGATGTCTCCCCAACAAATGAAGACACAGTGCACCAGGGTACCCATACCGGCACAGGAGAGTAGCTGGCTGTACCAACCCAATCTCGATCTGCTTCTCTCCAGGGGAAGAGTCTGCCTGCTGCTGAAGGTAATGTTGAGACAGCCCACCAGTGGAGTAGTACCAAGTTCAGAAAGGAGGACTTGGTGCCAGAAGATAGTGTGATGAGGGAAGCCCAAATTGTGGTGGTTGCTTCTGACCCTTCCTAGTCTGGTGCCTGGCGTAGCCCTATCTTTGTAGTAGGTGTTGCCATGCTGCTGATACTTTTACGAAAATCGACGGTTGTTTATACGGTCAAGTGGTTCAGTGGCTGTGCTGACGCATAGCCTTCAGCTCCGTTCAGATCAACAGATCTGTGGCCCAGCCATGCACTTGAACATAGACGACGCGCTAACCGGAAGGGGCTGCTCACTAAATTCCGGAATCCGACCTTCGCCGAGGATGTAGAGCATATATTATTACCACCAACATTGAGATCGGGCAATGATAACCATTAAAAACAAGGGGAATTAGAGCTCGTACTGAGGCGTTCAGACAGTCGTTTTTCCCTAGTGCGATCCGCGAGTGGAACAGAGGGGGGAAATATGACTTTACCGCGAATTGTGCCCTCTGCCGCACACTGCTTGGTGGCTAGCGGAGTACATATGTAGATGCAGATGTAGATGTAGATGTAGATGTAGTCATCTAGAAACTGCTTCACCCGATCTGCAAGCACCCTGTCTTAACCCTGCATTGGCAGCACTGCCTAGTTCGTATTGCAATGCATAACAGCGTTATTGCTACAGCTAGCTTCCACCCTATGACACCTTCAACGGCTAAGCTGCTAGCTCCGACAGTAACGCCCATAAAATAGTCGAGATACTACAACAGTTCCCTCCCTCGTGAGCCCCAGCGCTTCCGTCCCTGCCCTGGAAAGGTCAGCAACGAAGTTCAGAGCAATATTTATTAGTTTTCTGCTAAAGTACTATGCTGCTTGAGCCAAAAGTTTCAGGGTCTGCGAATTCACCCCATAGCGTTTAGCCCTCTGGCTATAAGCTCATATATGCTCCACAATTCTCCGAAGCATTCTCTTACCCTTAGTACGTTATGTCTTCTGCTCTGACTTTTAACAGACAAACAGTCCTCATGAAATCTTATAACACAACCTACAACTGCTATCGTCACTTCTCGCTAGATATGTAGCCATAGAATCTCTCCCTGTGTTACTTAACCTTAACCACGACCACAGGCTCTTTTCATTAGTGCTTTACAACATACCAAATACTCGAGTACCAGGAACATATTTCTTATCACTACTGACATTGCAATGTATCTTTTACTCTCCACTTACAAACTAAGAAAGTATTGAAAAACTCTTCCTCTCCTAACAGGTTATCCTGAACAAATCTTCGTTAGCATCACATGGTCTGAATTCATTAAACTGTTCTGCTCGATATCTCTTTCTTTCTATGCGGTGAATTTTAACCCGTTGGTTTGGAGGATCATTCGGAATTCGTCCCTCCGACAAAAGTTTCCCTCATGCATTCTAAGAAAACATTCTCAAAATTATCCTCCACTGTGAACGACATGCTGTACTACAATTCACAATACGGCGGCACCTAATCCCGTTTATAACTCTCAAATTAGCGCTAATCACAGACTGAATTTCTCCCGAAATGTTCGGTTTTCTGTACCCTTGTTCTTCCTGAAGCAACCACCTGGTACTTTCTGGTCCAGTATCATGTGAATTGAGCCATAGCCGTTTTGTTCGCAGTTTAACTCTTGTCGCTTAAGCTCGACGAACCTTGCGACAGTACTCCACTGGCGACAGCTTCCCATAGCTGGAATTTTGTTCCTTTCAAGTCCCGCGTTCGTTGCCGAAGGTCAGTTTAGGCTTGATGTTCGGACAGAAAGCTTCGTATCGTTCATCTACATTACGCCCGTCGCACACACAAGGCTACGGCTATGTTGTGAATAGTTTGCTGCGCACATCAGCAGCTTGCTCTGCAAGGTTATGACCTAGTGCTCGTGATGCTGTTGTATTCGGAACTTCAGACAATCACTCTTCAGTACACATAGCCTCGTCAGTACAAGAAATATCTTTACAAACATGTCTCCTCTTTCTTTACCTCCATTGATCATACATGTAATGAAATATGTGTGCCTGTTCATCCGTAACACAACCATCAACATAAACAGTATCCTGATAATTAATTCATGTTGATATACACACACTTATTCAGTTTGGTACAGTTTAAACTCATTCTATCTGGCACTATAGCTACTTCAGACCCCTCAGTTCCACATGATACCGGAGCTGATACTTCTATCTTACTTTCCTTCCATCAAAAACGTTACTACCTAGCGCGTGGAGCAAACTCTGTACAACGCCATTACCCTCTTCGTTAATTATTTTCATTTTCCCATTTTTTGTCCAACGAGGCGCCAGATTTTGGCGTAATCCACACAGGGTAGAATGGTTTAATTACGCCAAGTGATAGTTGGACTTATTGCGGGGCAGGTAAACTAGACAAAAGCCTGTTTCTCTCCCTCTCAACTTTCTCCTTCTCCCTCCTTTCTGCTTCCTCTCTTTGTCTTCTTCCCCTCCTTACCTCCTTACTTGTCTCTTCAGATTTCCTCTGCAAACCCTTTTCGTACTCTAGTCTTGCGAAAAGGTATTTCCTTCTCCATAGCCTGAAGAGCTTCCGGTCTCTTACACAATTTTACACCGTCCGCTCGTATCTTAACTACTTCGTCTCCTACAGTTTTCAGTATCTCCTTCGTGGTAGCCTCTGGTGGTGTTGAACAACCAGCTCACGTTGGTACTAACCACAGCATGATCACTCATTGTCAATTGCGCAAACGTAAACGACAAAGTCACTTGGACATACTACTATCCCAAACCGGCTCACGGCTTTACACGTTACATACCGAGCCATATTACTTGCGCAGCACTGTTGCACGATCCAAACGGCGCAAACTAACATACATCTCGTACAATTCCCAGACTCCAGCATCGTGAAAACTCTATACACTCAAAACAAAATATCAGCAAAACAAAATAAAACTATGAGGAGGACACTTAACAGTAACACTACCAAAATATGGTAACATACACTACGTGATCAAAAGTATCCGGACACCCCCAAAAACACACATTTTTCATATTAGGCGCATTGTGTTGCCACATACTGCCAAGTACTCCATATCAGTGACATTAGTAGTCATTAGACATCGTGAGAGACCAGAATGGGGCGCTCCGCGGAACTCACGGACTTCGAACGTGGTCAGTTGATTGGTTGTCACTTGTGTCATACGTCTGTACGCGAGATTTCTACACTCCTAAACATCCCTAGGTACACTCTTTCCGATGTGATAGTGAATTGGAAAAGTGAAGGGACACGTGCTGCCCAAAAGCGTGCAGGCCGACCTCGTCTGTTGACTGACAGAGACCGCCGACATTTGAAGAGGTTCATAATGTGTAATAGACAGACATCTATCCAGACCATCACACAAGAATTCCAAACTGCATCAGGATCCACTGCAAGTACTATGACAGTTAGGCGGGAGGTGATAAAACTTGGATCTCATGGTCGAGCGGCTGCTCATAAGCCACACACCACGCAGGTAAACGCCAAACGACGCCTCGCTTAGTGTAAAAAGCATAAACGTTGCACGACTGAACAGTGGGAGTGATGAATCACGGTACACAATGTGGCGATCCGATGGCAGGGTGTGGGTATGGCGAATGCCTGGTGAACGTCATCTGCCAGCGTGTGTAGTGCAAACAGTAAAATTCTTAGGCGGTGGTGTTATGGTGTGGTCGTATTTTTCAAAAAAATTGTTCAAATGGCTCTGAGCACTATGGGACTTACCATCTGAGGTCATCAGTCCTCTAGAACTTAGAACTACTAGAACCTAACTAACCTAAGGACATCACACACATCCATGCCCGAGGCAGGATTCGAACCTGCGACCGTAGCGGTCGCGCGTACCAGACTGACGCGCCTAGAACCTCTCGGCCACACAGGCCGGCTGGTATTTTTCATGGAGGGGGCTTGCACCCCCTGTTGTTTTGCGTGACACTATCACAGCACAGGCCTACATGCTTCGCACTGCTGAAGAGGAATTCGGGGATGACGATTACATCTTTCAACACGATCGAGCACCTGTTCACAATGCACGGCCTGTGGAGGAGTGGTTACACGACAGTAAAATGCCTGTAATGGACCGGCCTGTCCAGAGTCCTGACCAGAATCCTATAGAACACATATGGGATGTTTTGGAAGGCAGACTTTGTGCAGGGCCTCCATCGACCGTCATCGATACCTCTCCTCAGTGCAGCACTCCGTGAAGAATGGGCTGCCGTTCCCCAAGAAACCTTCCAGCACCTGATTGAACGTGTGCCTGCGAGAGTGGAAGCTGTCATCAGGGCTATGGGAGGGCCAAAACAATACTGAATTAGAGCATTACCAATGGAGGGCGCCACGAACTTGTAAGTCATTTTCAGCCAGGTGTCCGGATACTTTTGATCACATAGTGTAGCTACCCTGCTTAGTTGGCTGTTCATGATTACAGTCTCAAAATGGCCTTGTAAGATGAAAACGGGTGAAATGAATAAATTAATCCCGTAGAACATACACAGTATCGTGCTTCACATTCGTAATTACTAAATTACACTCTGAATCAATAAATACTCCTTAACCGCGCTTTGAGTCTCCTCCTGAGTCGCACCACAAGCTGGTAGGTGCTTCCGAGCTGATGGTACCTCTGCTACAATTGATGGATATTTGTACAGTCTTGCTGCCCACTTGTTGTGCCCATGTTCCGTTTCTAGCCACGTTCCGATCAATCCACACGTGGCCCAGAAATGTAGAAACTGCTTGGTTCAACCTGGGTGAGCCTCGACTTACAACTACATTGGCAACATTACGGTGTCTGGCCTGGCTCACCTTGCAATGCATAAACTGCGACTGGCATGACAATACATTAGCGATCACCATCTCCCTATGATCTCTTAATCTGCTGCGGCTGAGCTGCTTGTTTCCGCATTAACAACCAAAACATAGTGGGGGCACTACAGCAGCAAGGATTCGACCGAGTCACAAAATATAACATGGGGGATGATATGATGTGTTTGGCAAATGCATACTTCCTCTTGGATAGCACTGTCCAGCAGTGATTCGAGAACAACGAAGAGAAGCTTAATAGCTCGGACAAATTCCAGACCTAAATGAATGAAACGCTTGCTGACAATCAGTGGCAACTCTGCTTAGCGGAAGAATAATTGGAGGACAGTGCCCAGTGTCATGGGGTAATCACATAGTCGCAAATACAGAACGGTGTGGCCTTGCACGACATCAGTGAATCGTACTGTGACAGAAGCCGACTAAATCTGACACGTGGTGAAAAGAAGTCGAAGAAGGGATGTACCTTCTGCTAAAGAATGTCACAACCAAAGAGGAAATGCAACAGAAAGAAAGAAGAAAGAAAACAGACTCGTAAGAAAGAGGTATGATCGACTGCCGAATGCGGTGCCCATGGCAGATCGGCTCACTCATGTGTCAAATATTAATAGAAGAGATACAGTAGTGTATGGCAGCCAGAAATGTCGGACCGACTACACAGCGGATAGCAGCTTTGAATGTTGAGGAAGAAGTGAATCTTTTTTTAGCACCAGTGTCCACCAGCAATCGAACACACTATGAAGAATGCACTTGGCCTATTCGGATTTCTACCCCCGCCATCAATCGATAAACCCGTACGCGACCAACGCAGGTACAACCACCTCGTCCGCTAAGTAAAATGGCCCGCAAAAGAAGAGGCATTTGGAGGACGGGGGAAAACACGTCATTCGGTTTCGCTGTGGACGCTCTTGACCCGTTGTGCGCTACTGCAGAGGAATGAAACGAGTTTCGACGTCTCTTACGCTGCAAGACGTCGACATCCCAGACAGTCTACACGATTATTATCGGCATGTGGGCCTAAGCTCTACACCGTACCCTAGACGAGGTCACTCCCCAACACGCCGTATCGGTTCCCCGTCGCCGTACAGAGATACCAGCGCTCGCCTAGCCGTCGAATTCAGAGAAAATAAGCAACGCGACTATCTATGGGGGTGAGACAACCGCAGATGATAATCTTACACCTACGACAGTTACCAAGATGACAGATAATCTTATTGACAACATCGTCGACGGCCAACAAGTCTGGGCGCTGGTCTACCCAGGGGCTTCTTCTCATGGAATGTCGAAAGCTAAAGAAAACTATGTTCCGTGATACGAAAGTGATTGTGTCGAAGGTCGCAAATGGACAACACGCGCAGTCGATAGGAACATGTGTTGCAAGAAAAACAATGAATGACAGAAGCCCTTCACATTTGCCAATTAAATCAATGTAGTTATGATCTTATCCTCGAATGGGACTTCATACACGCATCACTAGCAGTCATAAACTGTAAAAGATCAGGGGTTAAGATCGACGAAACTAATCCAGCAAGTACACATAATAAAGATTGCTTTGAGTGGCTGTTTGACTTCTAAGATGTTGTTATAGCGTCATCATTAACGAGACGAGCTCCAGTCCTTAATCGAGATGTTCAGTAAAACTGTGAAGCTTCTGTCAATTTCAAAAAAGCTAATGAAGCCCACAAAATAAATCGACATGCCAGCAACTATCACGACAGTTGCAGATAGTCAAGGAGAGTGTTCGATCAATAATTGTCACGAGCAACCACAACTCGTTTCTAAATCTATGTGCGTAGGCAAATATTCTGGAAAGGGCAGCTAATGGTCATCGGCGAAGAATCGTGCTCCACTACCACTACAGACGACGCAGGGGAGGAAGCTATTATTGAACTGGCAATAAGAACTGGCCGGACAGAGGAACATCAGCGAGTGACAGCCATTTGCGTCAGTTTATATAGGAAATTTGGGTGGGCTACGGGGCCGTGTCCGGATGGTCGAAGCAGCTAAGGTAACCGCTCTTGAGAAGTGATACATCAGCGTTCGAATCCCGGCCTGGCACAAATTTTGAATTTCCGCCATTGCATTTCCACAATGTGCTGTGCGGCTTGAAATCATTAGTTTCCCACTCATCCTTCCCCTTTCCTTCACGCTACTTCTTCTCATATACAGTTTACGTATGCTTTCAAATCAGGATTGGAGAAAGGACAGACGATGCGGTTTGCGGTCAAACATCGTGTCAACATTTGGGATCATTCAGCAACTAGGCAGATCTAGTATAAGGTATCACCGGCTGCACGACAGATAGTCCACGACGAAGTGGAAAAAATGCTCGAAGATGATATCATTGAACCCTTATACGTTTAGGGAGTCCTTGGTCCTGTCCTGTTTCCCTTGTGAAGAAGAGGAACGATACATGGCTTTTCTGCGTCGACTACCGGATACTCAAGAAAATCACGAAGGATGTTGTCTATCCATTGTCGCGCATTGATGCATTGATGACACACTATACTGCTTGATAGAGGAAACAATTTCTCAAATAGGATATGTAGACAGGTTACTAACAAATCGAGGTTGACGAAGCAGACCGGGAAAAGACTGTTTTCATAAATATTGGGCCACTATGAGTTCAAAGTTATGCTATGGAATATTTTCACAAACGTACTACGACGCTCTTACGTTTATTTCACAGATTTGACTTCGTTCTTTCCGGAGAACTTCGATCTTCGCAACTCTTGATTAATCGGATGTGAAGATAAACATTATATTTTATAGAAATGCATTATCAAGAGTGACTAATGGCAACTGAGAATGTTATAATTCATATTTTCTTCTTCCGTAAATTTTTCTAGCATGAAGTTGTTCATTACGAAATCAGCCAACATGAACATGTACTGCAAGAACAACCTTCAATGCCAGACCACAATCCTTTGAATTTTTCGTTTTAACAGAATGTAGTCATTGTGGTATTCCCAAATGGGACATCTTGCAGATAACATAGACAGCAACAGACTGTGGAACATCAGAGCTCCCAATTGACGAAGCTATTCCAAAAAGCACACGTAACAAAGATTTATCAAGTTAGTTGCCTGCCACTGAAAACGTTATTATCCCGCCATTGTCAACGAGAAGAGCTCCAGTTACCGATCGTGATGCATAGATAATGTGAAGTTTTTTTTCCATTGCAAAAAGGTTGTCAGGCTCACAAAAAATGTGAACATGGCAGCAACGGTCGTAAGCATTGTGGGTCGTCAAGAAGACCCTTCGATCACTAGTTGTTGCGATGCAGCTACAACCCTTCCCTAAAGCTTTGGGCGTATGGACAGCCGAACCATTTCAGGAAGGGAGCTTGATGTCAGTAGCGAAGAATCGAGCTCCGCTACCACCACAGACAATGCATAGGAGGAAGCTGGTATCAAACTGTTAGTAGGATTTTGTCTGGACGAAGAGCAAAAAAAGTGTTCATTCATGCTAAGGCTAATCATGTGTAATGTATGCATGTGAACTGACTCGTTCCACACAATTTCGATACAAGGATCGTTCAAATGATCTATGGAACATCTAATTAACTACCCACCAATTAGCCTACGCTCATGCAGAGTGTCACCGGCTGAACAACAGATAATCCAGGAGGAAGTGAAGAAGATGCTGCAAGATGAAATCACTGAACCTTCAGAGAGCCCTTGGTCCTTTTAGTTGGTCTTTGTGAAGAAGAAGGTCGGCACATGGCATTTCTGCGTCGACTACCGACGAGTCACAAAATCACGAAGGAACATGTCTGGCCATAGCTACGTAGCGATGACGCCCTAGACTGCTTGAAAGGAACAAAGTATTATTCATCTATGAGCATGAATACAGGCTGCTGGCAATTCGAAACTGACGAGCCAAAAGGCGAAAAGAGTGCTCTATTAACTCCTAACGGTCACTATGAGCCTAAGGTTACGTCGTTTAGACTTTCGAATGTATGATTGACAACCTGCTTCGACACCTTAAATGGGGGACGTGTCTTTGCTATCTGGACGACGTTGTCTGTCTTAGGAATATATTTGAAGACTCTCTAAGAAACCTGACAACCGTGTTGAAGTGTTTTCAGACTGCCGGCCTCCGACCTGAGTCCGAAAAAGTGCTCTTCGTGGCTCAAGAAATAAAAATCCTGGAACATCTAGTGCAGTCGGATGGCGCCCGTCCTGATCCGGAAGAAGTAGGAGTAGTCGTAGATTTCCCTACTTCGCAGCACATTCATGATGTGAAAGTTGTCTCGCAGTGTGATCGTATTACTGGTGATTCATGGACTGCTGCACAAACAAAATGGCGCTAACTGCCTTTCGAGGAATCGTTTGCGGAGCACAGCAGCGTGAAAGAAAACTCAGCCATCTCTGTGTTAAATGACATTGCTCCTGAACAGCTGGAAGATCCAGCGTTGCTGAAAACAATAGAATCCACGAAGAATGAGAAACGGGCTAAAGTAGGATTCCAGTTAATAAACGGAACGTTGTACAAGGGAAACTATAGACTGATGGGGCGAAAATGGTGGTACCTCATCCCAAGTCACCTGGGGCCAGCGATCCTGAATATTTCTCACGACACTCCAATATTTGGTAACCTTGGATTGGTGAAGACTTTATGCAAAATCAAACAAAGGACGACCTGATCTCTGCGTGAGCCACTGTAACGAATGACAACGGCGGAAGCACATGCCGGAATTACTCCTGAGGCATTCGGTATCAATTCCGCCTGCAGCTCCAGTTCATGGAACTGGGATCGATCTTTTGGGGAGGTTCCTTAAGTCAACAAACGCGAATCGATGGCTAATTGTCTGCACTGACTGCCTCACCTGCCGTGCTGTCACCAAAGCTGTGCTGACTGCTGAAGCTCCGGAAATTGAGAAGTTCCTTAAAGAAGAGGTCATTTTGAACCACAGAGCACCCCGCGTGATGATCTCTGATCGTCGAAATCTTTTACTCAATTCTTCGTACTAATAGTATTAGAGAGATCAATGTGTAGACTGTTTTGTTTAAAAAAAAAACATCCCACGGGAGATAAGGAAAGGATAGGTACTTTATTTTTATTTCTATAATGATGTGTCACATAACGAACAACTTTAATCTTTCTACAGTTAAGAGTTCCTTTAAGCCATACAGACACAGGTACTGACTCATTTATTTTACGATGATTTCTCGTCTTGAGAACCAATGGCATTGTAGACATATGATAAGATGTACCTCTATCTCTGTTATAGACCTTACATATCTAAAATATCCGATAAGCAATAATTTCTTGACTGTTAAAAGTTTCCAGACCTGCTACAGTGTCTAGTTTAGGACCACGTACTACAGTCACAGTAACCCAAGCATTACCATGTCCATTAGCGTCTAGCGTTTGCGTGCGTAAGCTTGAAATTCAATACGCTTCCGCAAAATTCTGAAGTGCCATGCAAAATCACTTCGGCACCCATTCCATTCTTCGTACTAATAACAATATTATCAATAACTTTATATACTGCTAGATGCCAAATAAACTGGTGTACGCATGCGAATTCAAATACAGAGATATGCAAACAGGGAGAATACGGCGCTGCTATCGGAAACGCCCATATAAGTCAACAAGTGCCTGGCGCAGTTGTTAGAATGGTTACTGCTGCTACAATGAAAGGTTATCAATATATAAATAAGTTTGAACGTGGTGTTATATTCGAGACATAGCATCTCCGAGGTAGCGATGAAGTGGGGATTTTTACGTGCGACCATTTCACGAGTGTACCGTGAATATCAGGAATCCGGTAAAACATCAAATCTCCGGCATCGGCGCGGCTAAAGAAAGATTCTGCAAAAGCGGTACCAACACCGGCTAAAGGGAATCATTCAGCGTGAGAGAAGTGTAACCCTTTCGAAAATTGCTGCAGATTTAAATGCTGGGCCATCAACAAGTGTCAGAGTGCGAACCATTCAAGAAAACATCATCAACATGGCCCACATGTATACCCTTGATGACTGCACGACACAAAGCCTTACTTCTCGCCTGGGCCCGTGAACAACGACATTGGACTGTTCATGTGTCGAAACATGATTCCTGGATGGACGAGTCTCAGTTCAAATTGTATCGAGCGGATGGACGTGTACGGATATGGAGACAACGTCAAGAAGCCATAGATCCTGAATGTCAGTAGGGGACTGTCCAAATTGGTAGGGCTCTGTAATGGTGTGGGGCGTCTGCCGTTGGAGTGATATTGGAGCCCTGATACATCTAGATACGACTCTGACAGGTGGCACATGCGTAAGCATCCTGTCTGATGACCTGCATCCATTCATGTCCATTGTGCATTCCGACGGACTTGGGCAATTCCAGCAGTACAATGCGACACCCTACACGTCCAGAATTGCTACAGAATGGCCCCAGGAACACTCTTCTGAGTTTAAACTCTTCGGCTGCCCACCAAACTCAACAGACATGAACATTATTGAGCATACCAGGGATGCCTTGCAACACGTTGTTCAGAAGAGACCTCCATCCCCTCGTACTCTTCCGGATTTATGGACAGCCCTGCAGGATTCATGGTGTCATTTCTCTGAAGCACTACTTCAGACATTAATCGAGTCCATGTCTCGTCGTGTTGCGGCACTTCTGAAAGCTCGCGGGGGCTCTACATGATATTAGGCACTTGTACCAGTTTCTTCGGCTCTTCAGTGTATTACACTGGGTGATAAAAGCCTATCGTCTACACACAAATGGCATCACAAAACGCTTTAATAAGATATTGGCAGACATATTCCCAATGTACGTTGCTGTCGAACAGAGAGACTGGGATAAATTACTGCCCGACCTTACTTTCTGATAGAACACAGCGAAGCAAGGCACTACAGGCTTCACGCTAGTATTTCTATTCCACGTTCACGAGGCAGAAACGACTGTGGACATGAAGTTCCCGTTTGAACCGGACGATTCTCATGATGACTGCGAGAAATACCTCATCACCAGTTATGAAGAAGCAAGGCAGTTGGCGCGCGTGCAAACACTGGACACCCAGGAGAAACACCGAGAGCTCTATACACTAAATACAGGTCAGTGAGATACATCCCGGGAAACTTGGCGTGGATCTTTGTACATCTCCAGAAAGTGTGTCCGTCGGAAAAGTTGCGAAGGCGGCATTTGGAGCTGCATCGTATCATTCTTCGCTAGTCGGATATCACATAAAAAGTCGAGGATTATGAACCTTCATCAAGAAAGCAAAAACACAGAGACGTCATCCATGTCCTCCGTATGAAGCCCTACTACAGTCCAGAGGAGAAGACCGATGATGAGCATTCTAGTAATTGATGACCCACTTGACCACCTCGAACCTTTGATGCTCATCCCAATGAAGAGGATGTAACTGTACGATCATAACGCGATGATACTCTATGATCGGTATACAGAAGAACAGTGACAATATCTAGAGCTAAGATGCTATAGTCGGCCCCAATGAAATCGCTTGGACACGTGCTGCCGTCACCGGTTCAAACCGAACCACCAGCAATTGTTAGTCATTTAGTACTTATCATTTCTGGAAAGTTTTTGTAATATATGGTTGTATAAATATTAGCTCTGTAGTATGTTTACTGTCTGCATAAATAAGTGCCTTCGCTGACCAGGAAATCAGTATTGTTGTGGCTGTACGTTGAGGTTCTCAATACACGTACTTTCAGAGCTGTGTGGTGTGTTTCATTGACGGCCATGCTTTCGAATTTCGTCTTGAGAGTTGTTATGAAGCGACAATGTTAACAGCGTTCATGTTTTAAGTCTGTATACACCGTATGGAAACCAGTCGTTTCGCTCGCAGATATTCTAGAATTACTTCCCAACTACACAAACAGCATAATTACAGACGGCAGTTTCAAGTGCGTCATTCAAAATCATGACCAACTCCATATCCGAACAAGTGCACCGCACTAGAATATCTCGCACATGGATCACGTCTAACTGACACGGAAAACTACTCGGTGATAATGCAGAATATACATTAATCTCTGCTGATTCGATAAGCGGATTAGCCAGGATATTATGTTTCACCAGAGCTTAACAGCAAAATCACTAACCGTGACACTGCACCTATTAATATATCCAATCATTGTTACGTTAATTTACACCGACAGAATCTATACCATGGCGGAGGATATCGGAAGCTCAGTTTAAAACTTCTCAACGATCAAGAAATTGATGAGACGATAAAACGGAAACGACAGCAGATCCTTCAGCACAAAGACAGACACTCTAACATTCAGGATTTTTGCTCTATTACGCAAAACAGCAGCAACGATTTACTATTATCAACCACTTACGACAAAAAAAATCTGGCAAAAACCAATCGTGGAATTTTAATACTAATGTATTCGAGAATTGTAACAAAGTGGAAATATTCTTAAAGCTGATACCTACTTCAAAATTTGAAAAAAATGTAAAATTGCGAAAATTAGACGACAGTACATGGAAGGCATTATTCTTAGAATCAAACGGAAAGGCACGGCATAAAATGGAAATGCATCCCTCTGCCAGATTTTACGGTCGGTGCGATGGCACAACGCCATGACAATCGACAAAGTCTATGAAGAATCCGGACAACTGTTACTTATACAACACGAAACAATGTCTCACACTCACACCTATTCCTGTGACCTCTACCAATAAATGTCTCCGAAGATATAAAACAATCTTACGCTGGAAGACTGAATCTTTCTTGAATAACCATTTGCGGACGAGGCACGGCAAGAAAAATCACTGGGTCCTGGCAGACTTTCAATCAACATTTTTGGCATATAATCAGAGCATCACTACCGTAATTCGCAAAAGGCATATGGCATACTGACCGAATATCCAAGGAAGTGAAAGAGGGAATTATACTGTAAATACCAAAGAGGAAAACACGAAGAGGATGAAGCAAATGAGGCCTATGACACTCCTTAACACTAGTTTCAAAATAATAATACCAGTGATCAAACTGAAGACTGAAACTATTTTGGGTAAAAGCCTTGGGATGTATCAGCACCGCACTGTACCTGGGGCAAGTGCTATAACGGTAGCGCGTGTACTCAGAAATGTCATCTGAACAGCAGTGGAAAGTGAAATGAAAGAGAGCTTACTATTTAGTGGCAGTGGAGAAGCTTTCGACCACCTCAGCCACGTATACCTACTAGAGACGCTCCAGACAATTGGTTACGGAAATTGTTTGACGAACTTCATAAGATAACTTGCCAAGAATATTAGCCCCAAAATTGTGGTCGATGGACACTTGAAAAAAGGCGTTTATTTGGTCAATCCGTGAGGTAAGGGTGTATGCTATCACCGTCGAGCCATTACTGGCTGACACGGCGTCACAGAGACAAGGCCTAATGTTCCGTAGCATCAGTTGCAGCTCAAATGTTAACATACAATTGGAGGGAAATATTAACAATGTAAGAGCTGTTTTGAAAATTCCCTCTGGTGGGGAACAAAATCAGCTTCAAAAAGAGAAGACGAAATACATATCAGCAGCAAGTAAAATATTGATATAGCTCATATACTGCTTATTCCAGACCTACTGGCCAACGACATCCAAGAAGTGTTACGTTGATTTTCATTGAGAGGGAGTGTGTTTAAAATACAATTCCACACGACGACTCTACCATTTGCAAAGGAAAGTCTTAATCTTGTGAAACTGAGACGTAGGTGCAGAAAACTTTCAATTAGTCGCATTGAGAAAGAAGTAGTAAAGCGAATTCCAAGCCTAATAAAAAACGAGCGCTCAAAGGTAACCCAGAAAGTACGACGTCACCAATAAACTTAGCTGAAATTAACATTTTATGTCAGTACATCAGGCAATATTACAATGAGTTTAGTTATTTGTACAGCGAAGCAGTCAAACCAAACTTACTTGAGAACAGAAAAATTTACTACATCCAGACATCAACAGCCCATTGTAGCCGAATCGATCAAAAACATCCTCGATCGAAATGGGACATCACCTGGAGATACGTACACAACGTTCATCTCACGTCGGACGTGATATCTCAATGGTACATAATCATCAAAGACTAATTCCCGACCAATGAACACGCCACAAATCACAACTTAATCAGAGCCACAACTGCATTAAATGTAGAAATGTTAATACAATAATCCTCAGATTTACTGATGTTCATGCAGGTGATATGTGGAATGCCCTCCGTCAGGATGTGCAACTGAGAGACAGGACAACCGCTAAAAATGTTCACTTATGAGCAAAACGTGAGGACGAAAGTAACTTTCTCATGTATCAACGCTCGACGAAATTTGTACCACGCATATGAAGAACTGCTACAGTAGAGTACAATACAGTACAGAAGGTAAGTAAAAGAAATACCCAGTGAGACGAATGGAAATGAGACAGCTATTCAAAGACAACAACTGACTGAAGTCAGCGCGATTTAAGATTGTTACCTGGACATTAGAAAAGGTGGACAGTGCTTCTTAATAGGGTGTGCGATCATCGCGGATGGCAACACATGTTCTACAACTTGTTCCCACCCTGGCTACAAGGCTGGTAGCTGTTCCTGAACTCCTACAAACTGCTGAATGGTCGTTGGTGCTGCAATACATCTCTCCATCGCATCCCGTACGTACTCGATGGGACTTAAGTTGGGGAAATGGCATGACAGTGAATACGCTTAAAATCCTCTCGTTCGAAGAGCTCCTCCGTCTGTGCAGTACAATGGGGTCGTGCATTGTCATCCTGAAAAGATGGACGTAGTGAAGAAGTACAGTGTCACAATAATGTTGACCTGTTTTCAAACGTATGGATCTATGTACGCTCATACAACGTTACACCCCCTCACAACACAACACCTAGACCAACAAAACAATCATGATAGACAAAAGTTCATGGCCGCATTGCCCATTGACACCTTACGCTGTATGAGGGTACATCCAGCATTATCTAATATGATGGTTTTGGAGGTCCATGTGTTATGGAGTGAGGAGACATAATGTAGCATGGACCTCATGACCTGCATACCTTCGAACACGGTACTCCTTCCTCACTTCCGTCTTTTCAGGATACATTCGGCTCTGACTTTATTTTTATGACCGATCCAGGTGGCGCAGTGGTTAGAACTCTGGACTCGTATTTGAAAGGACGACGGTTGAAAACCCGCGTCTTTAGGTTTTCCGTGATTTCCCTAAATCGCTCCGGGCAAACTCCGGAATGGTTCCTTTGAATGGGCGCAGCCAATTTGCTTCTCCGTCTTTGACACAATCCGATCTTGTGCTCCGTCACTGATTACCTCGATGTCGACGGGACGTTAAACCCAGTCTTCCTCCAAAAACATGGCTCTGAGCACTATGGAACTTAACATATGAGGTCATCAGTCCCCTAGACTTTGAACTACTTAACCTAACTAACCTAAAAACATCACACACATCCATGACCGAGGCAGTATTCGAACCTGCGACCGTAGCAGCAGCATGGTTCCGGACTGAAGTGCCTAGAACCGCTCAGTCACAGCGGCCGGCAGCCTTCCTCCCTTTTTCATTCTTTTCATTTTTGTTGATGACAATGGGCGACAGCATCGACCAGCGCAGGTGGCAGAGCTGTTGGAACGAGAGGATATTCGCCCAAAGGACTAACCTGCTCGAACCCCCAACTTATATTTCTTCGAGCTCGTGCATGTTGCTTTAGGGAGACGTACTGCGGCACACGACCATCCAGCAGTTGTTAACGGTGCTGGTGGAGCAGTGGATCGCTTGACCACAAGAAGTCCTTGCCAACCTTAACTCTCTCATGCACGATTTATCAACCCGACCTCGAAAAATATTTCTAATACATTGTGTGGTTCGTTTAGACCTATCTTACACAGAAATCTTCATAATTTATCTAAAAAACAGTTTCGTAGACCAGTAGGGCGGTGTCCTCATATGAATACAAAGAGCACGAAAACTACTACATTTTACATAGAACATTTATTAGTAATATCAAAGAATGCATGAAGAGTGTACACTATTAGAACATTTACATCTACATCCATACTCCGCAAACCAGCTGACTGTGTGTGGCGGAGGGTACTTTGAGTATCTCTATCGGTTCTCCCTTCTATTCCAGTCTCGTATTGTTCGTGGAAAGAAAGATGGTCGGTATGCCTCTGTGTGGGCTCTAATCTCTCTGATTTTATCCTCATGGTCTCTTCGCGAGATATACGTAGGAGGGAGCAATATACTGCTTGACTCCTCGGTGAAGGTATGTTCTCGAAACTTCAACAAAAGCCCGTACCGAGCTACTGAGCGTCTCTCATGCACAGTCTTCCACTGGAGTTTATTTATCATCTCCGTAACAGTTTCGTAACGAAGCGCGCGCGTAATGAAGCGCGCTGCTCTCGGTTGGATCTTCTCTATCTCTTCTATCAACCCTATCTGCTATGGATCCCACACTGGTGAGCAGTATTCAAGCAGCGGGCGAACAAGTGTACTGTAACCTACCACCTTTGTTTTCGTCTTGCATTTCCTTAGGATTCTTCCAATGAACCTCAGTCTTGCATCTGCTTTACCGACGATTAAATTTATATGGTCATTCCATTTTAAATCACTCCAGATTCCTACTCCCAGGTAATTTATGGAATTAACTGCTTCCAGTTGCTACCCGCAATATTGTAGCTAAATGATAAGGGATCTTTCTTTCTATGTATTCGCAGTACATTACACTTGTCTACATTGAGATTCAATTGTCATTCCCTGTACCATGTGTCAATTCGTTGTAGATCCTCCTGCATTTCAGTACAATTTTCCGTTGTTACAACCTCTCGATATACTACAGCATCATCCGCAAAAATCCTCAGTGAACTTCGGATGTTATCCACAAGGTCATTTATGCATATTGTGAATAGCAACCGTCCTACGACACTCCCCTGCGGCACACCTGAAATCACTCTTACTTCGGAAGACTTCTCTCCACTGAGAATGACATACTGCTTTTTGTTATCTAGGAACTCTTCAACCCAATCACAGAATTGGTCTGATAGTCCATATGCTCTTACTTTGTTCATTAAACTACTGTGGGGAACTGTATCATACGCCTTGCGGAAATCAGGAAACACGGCATCTATCTGAGAACCCGTGTCTATGACCCTCTGAGTCTCGTGGGCGAATAGCGCGAGCTGGGTTTCACACGATCGTCTTTTTCGAAACCCATGCTGATTCCTATAGAGTAGATTTCTAGTCTCCAGAAAAGTCATTATACTCGAACATAATACGTGTTCCAGATTTCTACAACTAATTCATCAGTAATATCAAAGAATACATGAAGAGTGTGCACTATTTTGTATTTTGTCTGCAGTGAAATTGTTTCATGCACTCAGGGCACACAGAAACTTTACACTTTTCACAAATGTAACGGGTTTTCCGACGGCAGTCCCTATCGTGACACCTGTTGGCATGGGAATCACCCGACATGGCTGGTAAGTGTGACCCACCATCGAAGCGTAATTCGTTGGGTACCACATGACAGGCTCTCGTTTTTTATTGTACAAACAGCTATTGGCTTTCATCTGAAGGCCTGCCTCTATTCTTTCTAGTAATCTCTGCTTTCGCTTTTTATATTAGCGTAGAGGTGACTCTACTTTTGAATGCTAATAAATCCATATTTTCTTTTTCACTCATTCTGCAGAGTATTCATTTACTACAGTCACATTTAGCTTGTAGTAGAAAATCCTCATGTACCACCTAATGTTTCAGGTGTCATTTCTATAGAGGGACATCAAAGAATCCATTAGGTCAACTCCTCCCGTGTGCTTGTTATAAATTCCGATGCAATGGGGTCTTTTGATCTCTATAAACTTCTTTTCCTTTTGACAAAATTGGGTAGCAGCCCATTCAGGTTCTCTTCCAACATATGACGATACAACGGTTATAGGTGAAGTACCACTCCATCTCGTGAGAGTAACGCCTTCTTTTGATGTCACTGCTGAAGAACTGCCACGCCCCTTCTTCTGTAATTCTTTTTCCGACTTCAGTTTTTTATCTGCTCCCTCCAGTCCGTTATTTCGAATGGTACCAACATACCATAACTTTAACTCTTTCAGTTTTAGCACCAATGGAATGCTACTGAAGAGATTGTCAGCATAGACTTTGTGGTTCTTTCCATGAATGTCGTGACACGGACTGAGCACAACATCTCCTGCTGCCTCACATTCAGAGATATTACTGCGTCCTATTCCTGCGCCTTGCAACAGTTCGAAGCAATACACATAACCAGACACACTAGCACGCACCCACATTTTCTAGCCCCATTTTTTGGGATTTTTGGGAAGGTACTGCTTCAATGATGATCTTCCTTTGAACGGAATCACCATCTCATCAACAGTGAGAAATTCTTCAGGTTCGTGAGCCATGTGATAGTTATCATGCAGGGTTTCCAAAATTGGTCGTAATCTGATAGCTTTGTCAGTATTGTCCGGAGGAATTGTAGAAACATCTTTGAAATAAACGGCACAGTTCTTCATATCTCCTGCACGACACAGCATCTGCAATCAAGTTCATGCGTAAGCCAGTTTCCTCAGACCAATACTGTCGTATTCTCGGATATCTCAAGTAAGTCATTACGAGTGTTATTTCAAATTATAACTTCAGTTCAGAAACGGAAGTAGAGAAATATTCTTTTCTGTTCTGATGTGCATAGGAGTTGGTCTGCTCAACTATTTCAGCTATGAGTTTCTCTGGAAATAGCTCCATAAAGAAATCAAGGGGACTCTCTCCAGTAATGCACACTTGCTTTTCCAGTAAACGGCGGCACAATAACTGAGTTGTCCAATTCACTGAACCAAATCAATTCCTTGTAGGATCTCTTCGAAATTCACTTTCAACCTCAGTATGATTTGTTGCACTTGTTTCATTGTTGGGAATACTTTCATGGTCAGTGTGGATTGTTTCTGAAAATAAATTAGAAGTATTAGTGATGAGGTCTACTTCAAACGATGGGTCGTTGTCAGAGGCATCACTCCAACCCAAATCATCTTCTGAGTCAGCTTCCAAAACTGGTAAAATTTCTGCATCACTTATAATCTGGCGAAAGTTCTTACTTCGTTCTTTATTTGAATGAATTTTATCGTCCTCGAATATCTTGGCTGATGAATGCAGCCTG
Source organism: Schistocerca americana (assembly GCF_021461395.2). Classification (NCBI taxonomy): domain Eukaryota; kingdom Metazoa; phylum Arthropoda; class Insecta; order Orthoptera; family Acrididae; genus Schistocerca; species Schistocerca americana. The sequence goes on along the minus strand of NC_060130.1, from coordinate 857,989,791 downwards.
CGTGTCATCCTAAAGGAATAATATAGATTTACTCACTTTTTGGAAAATAACTATAAAATCGTGTAAGCATATCAAAGTAATTGTCTAATGTTTGGCTACAGCCACTACCTACGTTAGTATATATCAAAACTGACTACGAGACCGAGTGCTACATACAGTAAAATACGGTATTATAAAACAGAGGAGAAGAAAGTCAGTATGTACTGTAGACAGTAGTCATCTTGGCGGATAAAGTCCTCAAATGAGGACACAAGTAATTTTGATGAAAATAGACATTTATACGATTCAGATATCTGCAAAAAGTGTCAAATAAGCTGTGATAAGTATTAACAAACATATTATAACATATACCTCTCCAGAGACAGCAGTGCTTTTCTCACAGAGCAATGTGAAACTTTCACAACACAGTTCCGTGGATCTATCAAGAATGGAGTGACGAATCTAAGGTTCTCGCCCGTCAACCACCAACACTGCCATCAAGGAGGCATTCTTGCAACTTTTATTAGTCCTCATATGAGGTACCTGCGCTTTTACGGTTACCTTGGATGTCAAAGATGACAGAAATAAGCCGAAATTTAAGTGTCCTCATTTGAGGACGTGACGCTTGAGAGGGCTACGGCCAGCATGGGAGCATGCTGCAGAAAATGCACTGCCCTCCGTGGTGATAACGCACGTTATTACGAACCGTGCCCCGCCTTTCGTAATGTTCTTAGGAGCATCATGAATTGGGTTGACTTCAGTGTAATTATTGTATTTGAATAAAAGCGTAATTTCTGTTCGTCTCATTCCGAAATTTTTGAGTTGCCTTTTGTACTAAACTGTTGCAGTTCTTTCTATAAGTCGTTCAAGTTTCGTCGAGCTGCGTTCCTTGGTAATGGCATACCATGCGGAAGTTATGTTTGTCCTTATCTTTTACACACCATTGTAGATAAAGTGAACTGATACGACCGGAAAGATGCAGATACCCGAGAACAAAGAATAATGCTACAATTCGGATGCTTGCGTATACTGCAACATATACAGCGTGATCCTTACTAACGTTTAAAAAACCCCGAAGCGACGTAGATGACACCGAGGTAAGCAATTTATTATAACTCATAGTGCCAAAAATGTCGCGAAATACAACAAAAGTGGATGAGAAGTGTTGAACATGTGAGGTCACCAGATGACGCACCCCGCCGCACGTGCAACGGTTGGTCTTGTCGACCCCACCCTCGCCAGCAGGGGGCAGTGCTACACATCACTCTGCTAGGCTGCTCTGTTTTCGTTCTTCCGGTGTAAGATGTGGTACCGTAGTGCTTATGTTTGTGGTAATACAACACTACAGTAAATCGGTTTACATTTACGAAGACAGAGTAGCCTAGCGGAGCGATGTGTAGAGCTTCACCCTGTCGGCGAGAGTAGGATCGACAAGCCAACCGCCGCACATTCTGCGAGATGGGGTACGTCATCTGCTGACGTCATCACATACTGAAAACAAATACTGTAAAATCAGGAGATACGCGAAATATACGGAAAGCTTCAGAAACACGCCAAAAATTATGACCATGCGATAAATACAAGAAGAAAGTGTAGCAGAACAAGATGACGACCAACTGCCGGTAGTGATGGTCCTATAGCTCTTGCTATAAATGAAAGAAATGCTAATTGCTGTGAAAAAAACTGAAACTTTTTTGATGTGTCGAAAAACAGAGATATTAATTGTGTGCTACTTGAGGCAAATATGCATGTATTATGTTGATAAATTGTATATTTACTGCTAGTAAATCATTTAAAAAATAAAGAAAAGATGTTTCGTAGATTACATCCAAACAAATGAAAAATAAGATAGAATCATATGACAACTTTCCTGCCACCCGGTGTGTATAGTATATCACAATCAAGGCGATGACCAAGTGCAGTGCCTCCCCTTGTGAGAAGCTGGGCGCGCCTCGGAATATACCTCACATTTCCGAAGTTGTATCATCGACTAATTATATAAGCGTAATAGTATCTGCTTTGGTTCTGAAAAGGAGTCAGAAAGCTGGTAATAAACAGAAAGGAAACCGTTTTTGGATGCTCTAAATCTATTACTTATTTATTCCCAAACTTTCCAGAATGAAATTTTCAGTCTGCAGCGGAGTGTGGCTGATATGAAACTTTACTGTGTAGCACACCGAGACTCGAACTCGGGACCTTTGCCTTTCGCGGCAAGTGATCTACGATATGTGGAGAGCAGGAGAGATTCTGTGAAGTCTGGAATGTAGGAGACGAGGTACTGGTCGAATTAAAACTTTGGGGGTGGGTCGTGAGTCGTGCTTGGGTAGCTCGGATGGCAGAGCACTTTCCTTAGAAAACAAAGGTCCCGAATTCGTGTCTCGGTCCGCAACACAGTTTTAATCTGCCAGTTTTTTTTTTTTTTTTTGCTTCTTAGGTCATTATTGGGTAACAATTGAATGTGCCTGCAACATGCATAAAACATTGTGCGACTCACTCAGATATTAACGATGCAGACACAAAATTATTACAAATGAAACTATTTCCACGAAAACAGTATCATAAAGTTAATTGTTGAATTATAAATTGTCATCAGCAGCTGTGAGATCAGCGTGTCTGAGTGCTCTGCGGAAGACCTGGGTTCAATTGCTGGTACTGTCAGGGATTTTTCTTCGGCGTAAGGGATTTTACAATGTCTAATTAGTCTCGTGAGAGCCACGGGGGAGTTATCTGATTAAGAAGAAGCAGCTCCAAGATATCAAAATCTGAAAGCGACCGACCAACTCAGTCCATATCATATTCAAACGACGCCATATGACTAGGGGTGACACGGCGTCCGGTCGACATCGCGTACTCCTCTAGGCCATATCACCTTGTTTCCCTTTCTATCTATACATTTTAAACACGAATGGTGAGGCTCATTTTACTTTCGTAATCTGATTCTCTCATGTATGTAAACTTGGAACTGAAGACTACAGAAGTGATAACATAAATTGCGTCCCTTCATTTAAAACTGATACGGCGTTCTATGTCATATGGTTATTGATTTCAAGTGTTTCCAGTAGATCATCTTCCCGTTTTTATTAACAGGAAGTGCAACATTACAACGCATATTGTGCCTATCGTTTTATGTTGAAACGTGCAACGCAAAAATTAAAACTGTATTTTGCAGTCTTCAGATTCTTCCATGTTCCGACAGTCTAACCGACACAGCTCTACCATGTTGTCCAACATATACTTTTCCATTACGTCTATACATACAACTTTACACTGAAGACCTGCTTGTGTCTTAGCTGTATCACTGTTATTTCTAAGGTATTAATCATTTCTTGGGTCCATGTTCTTTCATATCGTCCAGCAAAATGTATTTTACTTTGCAATATGTGTATTGACGGAATGGAACGTCATATTTTGACTCGATGACTCATTTGTAACAATCTATATGGCCGATCTCACTGCGGGGAAGGATTCAAGGTTGTCCAGGCACATACAAAGTCTCTTGCGAATACACCGAGGCAAAATTAAAATAGAAGCAGTATCCAAAAATGGAGCCCAAACGGAAAGCCTAACTCCACAGTCCAGATACGTAGCTCTCTGCGACACGAAGAAATCAGCGTGCAGACTGTGACTAGATTGGCGAAGACGTCGGTGGGCGCACTGATAAGGTCTTCGTATAGTTTCTTTACTTCTGACTGATTGCCGCAGTGGCGGGAGGCGTGGTTCCTCTCGCAGCACCGCGCTTCGTGATGGCATCGTACACCCAGCTTCCCGCTGCTGAATACCCTATCGATCCGTTGGCTGCTCCTTTCATCGTGGGATCGACTGCAATACAGTACACAAGCGTTCTGCTCTAAATCGGGAATGTAAAGACGATAGCACCCCCACTTTAGTCTGCTTCTGCAGGGAGCGGGCCAAATGGGCGACGAATCCAGCGTGGTACCCTTTTGGCTGTCCTTTTCGGCTACGGTAGCAAGGGGTGGCGGAACATCAACCTCATGAGGCTGCACGAATGAAATGCTAGAAGCAGCTGCGTGGAAGCTCTGGGACCGTTTGTCTGGTACGCAGCGCCTGTTGGTTTGGTACTGGAGACAGGGCCAGCGCAGGGGCGTCCTTAGGGATTGCGAGGTCTGAGATGTCTTCGATAGCGTCTTCAGTGAGTGTTTCGAAGAAGAAAAGGATGACTTCTTCAGCTTAAGAGTCAACCCCTATTTCAACACTGGGTTTCTACCACGGGCCTTCACCCAGCCCTTTACACCTCGGCATAATTTACACTACTGACCATTAAAATTGCTACACCACGAAGATGACGTGCTACAGACGCAAAATTTAACCGACAGGAAGAAGATGCTGTGATATGCAAATGATCAGATTTTCAGAGTATTCACCCAAGGTAGGTGCCGGTGGCGACACCTACAACGTGGAGACATGAGGAAAGTTTCCAACCGATTTCTCATACACAAACATTAGTTGACCAGCGTTGCTTGGTGAAACGTTGTTGTGATGCCTCGTGTAAGAAGGAGAAATGCGTACCATCACGTTTCCGACTTTGATAAAGTTCGGATTGTAGCCTATCGCTATTGCGGTTTATCGTATCGCGACATTGCTCCACGCGTTGGTCGAGTTCCAATGACTGTTAGCAGAATATGGAATCGGTGGGTTGAGGAGGGCATCTTATCCGCATGGCTGTAATGGATCGTGCAGACACGTCTCCATCCCTGAGTCAACATATGGGGACGTTTGCAAGACAACAACCATCTGCACGAACAGTTCGACGACGTTTACAGCTGCATGGACTATCGCCTCGGAGACCATGGCTGCGGTTACCCTGGACGCAGCATCACAGACAGGAGCGTCTGCGATGGTGTGCTCAACGACGAACCTGGGTGCACGAATGACAAAACGTCATTTTTTCGGATGAATCCAGGTTCTGTGTACAGCATCATGATGGTCGCATCCGTGTTTGGTGACATCGTGGTGGACGCACATTGGAAGCCTTTATTCGTCATCGCCATGCTGGCTTATCAACTGGCGTGATGGTATGGGGTGCCATTGATTAAACGTCTCGGTCGCCTCTTGTTCGCATTGACAGCACTTTGGACAGTGGACGTTACATTTCAGATGTGTTACGACCCGTGGCTGTACCCTCCATTCGATCCCTGCGAAACCTTTCATTTCAGCGGGATAATGCACGATCGCATGTTGCAGGTCCTGTACGGGCCTTTCTGGATACAGAAAATGTTCGACTGCTGCCCTGGCCAGCACATTCTCCGGATCTCTCACCAATCGAAAACGTCTGGTCAATGGTGGCGGAGCAACTGGCTCGTCACAATACGCCAGTCACTACTATTGATGAACCGTTGTATCGTGTTGAAGCTGCATGGGCATCTGTACCTGTACACGCCATCCAAGCTCTGTTTGACGTAATTCCCAGGCGTATTACGGCCAGAGGTGGTTGTTCTGGGTACTGATTTCTCTGGATCTATGCACCCAAATTGCGTGAAAATGTAATCACATGTCAGTTCTAGTATAATATATTTGTCCAACGAATACCAGTTTATCATCTGCGTTTCTTCTTGGTGTAGCAGTTTTAATGGCCAGTAGTATACTTTATTGTGAAGATAATAACCGGAATCTTTCATCCAGTGGGGTAATACATGAATCTTAGAGGTGAATACAGCGGATTTTCATACTTCATGTCATCTCCCTGTGAGATATCTACACCACTTTGTGAGGGGTGCAGAGCATAAACAACGTCACAGGAGGGAATATATAGCTTCCACCAGCACTGACTTGAGAGCCAATTCGTGACAGATATCGGTGGTATTACACACGGGCACTGGGCAGTAGACTGTCTTGTCTTCTGGAGCCTTGTTCTGAATTTTGCTGTTATGACCGAAACCATTACCAATATTGCATATAAAATTAATTGGCCATCTCGACTGCTACATCTTATTTATATAAGAAATGCCCTGATTTCCGCATGTGGCTCCTTTCTTGCCCAGTTGGATCTAAAGTCGTCGATGTAATTCAAGTGAAAAACATACTGACTGGATTTTTTGATCAGAATGAAATGCTGGAATATTGTTGACGCTCTGGCGATTCGAAACGTTAATACTTTATATTTATTTAAACTAACGGACGCATTAAAAATTTCTAGTTACTATTATTTATCGAGGGGATATTGAAGGTATACTTCGGAAAAATCGTTGTGAGTAAATTATTCAATACCCTCTAACTTCTAAATTGAATTCTCAAGACTTGGTAAGGGATAGGATTCCTTCGCTGATTGAGGATCCACGCACTGTTAAAATATCAACGGAGACGGAGCTCGTCGTTGTTCTTACGAATGACAAGAACTGTTGTAGTGCTCAAACAGCTCAATAACAGCCCAGTTCTTGCAGCATACACATTTCACATTTTATTTTACGTCCAAGCAAGTGCGAAATCGGGCTGGCACGAAAAAGAATTAAAAAGGCAAGGCGTAGCGAAGCAGGGATGTGTAAACTTCAAAGGATTTTTCCTTGACCACAACCAGACCCAAATAACCCGTCTATTTCTGAAAGAAACTTAAAACAGATTGCTTTGGATACTAGGCTGGCTTTGTTTTGCACTGAAACACGGAACACTGTGAAGTCGTCTAGGCCAAAAAATTTAGTTCACTAGGAGCGTTACTCTTCGAATAACTTCACTATATGACGTAGTAAAACTATCATTAATGGGGACTTGCCGTCTGCAGTAATTCACAAAACGTGCATTTACAAAGACCATACTTTATGGTAATACTGCTTTGATGGAGGCAAATAGAGATAAAATTTGAACGAGTGGCCTGATAGAGTAAATTCAATGGCGGAAAGGCGTGGTTTGCTAGCTGTTTCAGCGTTTTCCGCGTAAACTGGGGAATGTTTCCCGTGGCCGAACCAGACAATCCTGTCTTTGTCCATAAATGCTTTCCCTCAGTCTTGCGTCTCACTTCCGGTGGTACCGGGCTCAGATACATAATGTTTTCAGTTGAACGGCTTTGTTAGAAGTTCAGGTCAACGGTTTGAATATATGGGGTTGACTTATGGAATGCACTGTAATTTTTTTGCTGGCCACTGATATTGTTTGTTAAGAAGTATGCTTAAGTGAGCAAATGGTAAGACACTGCTTTGCATTAATACGTATTTCTGCGCCCTGAGTAATGCGACATGGAATTCTGCTTGTACAGCCTCACTCAGTACAACGTGTAAAATGTTGAGAAATCTAACAACTTAACGGAGGCAAATAAACTCTTAAAAAACTAGAAGTACTGGCAGTCAATAAATTACGTATTATACCTACTATACGGAGACTTACATACTCTTTAGAGACATATCTGAAGCAGGAGCTGTCAGTGAAACAAGAAGTTATCTTTCATATGAACGGAAAAAGCCTGCTACAATACGAAGTAATGGGAAAGCTATAGTGACTCCCGACCAAGCAAGATATTTTGTAAACTTGATAAAAATCTCTAAGGATCCGAGTTTCCAAGATTCAGAGGCACAGCTGGCAACTATTGGCTAGAAACCCATAGATTTACAACCCTAGGTATCACGAGCTCCGCCCCCTTATCAGTGATGTCATAATCATCAGTGACAAGTCTCACCCCATCTCTCCTCCTCCTCCTCCCCCTCAGCTCCTCTCCCCACTCCAACTAAAGCATTTATCGAAAAATCTACGTGTATAACTTCTAGAATTAGCACATCTCAAATAAGACAATAACTCCCCCCCCCCCCCCCCCCCCCCGTCTCTTTCTTTCTCTCTCTCTCTCTCTCTCTCTCTCTCTCTCTCTCACACACACACACACACACACAGTCCCTCACTCATTAGCACACACACAGATATCTGTCGTAATTTGTGCCTAAAACATGACTGTGAACTCTCAAATTAAGTGCTTCAGTAGTATTTCCATGTTTAAATGCTCACAAATAATGTGCTAAAGAGGCAGTTAATCTTCATGTTCAGGCCTGAATGAGGCGATGTATGAAAACTAACCTGATCAAACATAACTGCAGAATAGACATGTTCACTAAAATACTATCCTAAGTAGGCACACACACAAATAAATATGCAATCTGAATGTAATTAATTGTTTAGTGTACACTTCGCGGAAGGCACAATGGATCGTCAAATTAAATATTTCCATATCTAATTTTCTATGATGCTTGTTAAGCACTAGAATGAAATCTCTATGTCTAAAATACCTAGGAAACTACTACAGCGTACTCCGAACAGTCTTAACAACATGTGGGTGGGCACACACCCCGCTACAATCAGGATTCTGTCGGCAACCGCAAACATTGCTCCAAGAGGGCATCGACCGTGTTTTCTCGCAATTGGAGAAACAAATTAGGAGTTAATTTTGATATAATATAGTTTACGTACTTTTATCCTTCTGTCTCGTTTTCCTCGAATGTCCCTTAAGAAACACATTCATATAGGTAATAAACAATGGCTGCAATGCTTTCAACTTTCCACTTGCAAAGTCACCCAAACATTTCAATGACTCCATGCTATAACACTAATTTCATCTTGCAGTACAAAACATTTGTCATCTTTTGCTGACAGCGCTAAGCAGACAAGGTAGTGATAGTTAATATTAGCAAATAGACATTCAGAATTTAAATAGGACTCTTACCCGGAATCTGACGGTGCATGTGCCAACTTGAATGCAAGTGTCAGCTACTGGGCCTTAAAACTACATTTCAACATCAGTAACTAACACAATGTCCAGCTTGTAAAATTCACACTATAATTCTATGACTATATTCACATCTCTTTTGAAATAGAATATAAGCTACTGCCGTCTGTTCCCAAGAGTCTAAGTGTCCTGTTTGATAAACGAAATCCTTCACACTAATTCCCATATTTTTTCAACTTGGGAAATGCAACTTTTGTATCTGCTTTTAAACTGACTGAATGTCATCATATGGAACTTATCACTCAGAAACTGAGTCTTTGTTTCCAGCAGCAGCTGTAAACTTCAGGTAATAATTGACACTTCTCGAAGTTCCTCTTCAGTAGCTTAACCTGTAAGTTAATGGCATAAACACTGTGTCTGTGCATGTGCGTGTGTTTGCGTGTGTGTGTGTGTGTGTGTGTGTGTGTGTGTGTGTGTGTGTGTGTGTGTCTGTGTGTGTGTGTGTGTGTGTGTGTGTGTGTGTGTGTGCGCCTGTTTTGTTCTTGTTGACGTGATTTAGATACGGAATTACTGCAAGTTTAACCATTTACGTAACTTTTTGTATATGTTCTTCCGAACATGACCTAAAAGATTCAGATCGTTTGGATACTTCTAAGTCGGTTGCTCTCGAGGTGTATTGTCATTGGCTGTTTCAGTTTAATGACTCCTAAATTGCTACTCTGTGATTGGTTGTTTCCTTTTAATATTATGCTGTTATTGATCGAAAAAGGAAGGGAAGAGTTGAGGGACTATGCTTGTTATATGATGATGAGGTCATAATTGACCAGGGGGCGGAGTTTTCGATATCATGGGAAACTGCTGCCTAAATCAATGATCATTATCCAGGAATATCTCACAATGGACCCACAATGTCAGCGTGGAGGGAGACCATGGTGGTGATTTATCTGACCATTGAAAATATCACCAAGCTGGGGCTTTCAAGTATGCATGTTGCAACCATTTTTGCAATATCGTTGTCAATACCTGTCCAACATACATGTTAGGAAGAAAGTGGTTTGGTCAGGACTATTCCCCAGTGACCTTCGGTGTGGAGCACTGTCTGACAGCCTATGGAACCACCACTTGGTGCAACCATTGCCCTCCTGCCTCCTGAAAAAATAGGATGTCGCTGAGAAGTGTTAGTTTGATACGTTGATACCAGTACGCTTGCATTTCCAGCAGGTTCAGTTGATTTCGGTATGCTGACCACTCGTGGTCAGTAACTAAATTACATTCCTGATTACTGCGTCTTCTGAAGCTGGGCGGTCGATGACTGCCAAATCAAAGATGAAGTTTGTCACCGGATCATCTTCTTCGGCATCCCTGTGGAAACACAATCTTGTAACTGAACTGAACTCCAGGTCCAGGTGTTGTCCATGTGGTAGTCTTGAGGGGATATCAACGTTGGCATGTTGCACCGTGGGCCTAACCTGTATGTCGTTCGTGTAACCCAACAGGAACAATGCCCATCGCTGGTGACAACGCACCATTATGGTTACAATCTTTGAGCTGGCAGCAGACATTTATGTTCAGTTAATAAAGTAAAATGTCTACCATACACGTAATCGAGGAACATCTTCAGCGTCAAGTGTTTGCTTCTCGATTTGCCTGTAATAATGTTATGCATGTGTTAGTTTCTTGGAGACAAATGCAAAAGGGTTTTCCAGCCTATTAACTTCATAGGTAAAGACTGCTCCCAAGCCGTAGTTTGACGCATCTGCTACCACAATTAAGGATTGTGTAAGGTCCTAGCCTGTTGGACAAATAAGAGTTTGCCTGACATCCCAGAAAGCCATGTCACATATGGGAGTGCAATTCCAGTCATCATTTGTCTGCAGCGGCTGATGGAGTGGTTGAGCGATGGCAGCCGCATGAAGAATAAATTTTGTGTAGTAACTGAGACGTCCAAGCACCAATTCTTTTGTGTGATGTGGAAGGGGCGGGGAGTTTCAGAAGGGACAGGATGTAGTGCAGCGTGGAGCATATCCCTGATGCACTGAACAGGTGTCCCAAGTATCGTATATGAGGCACAGGAACCAGCACTTGCCTTACTTACATTTGAGATTGGGGCAATGGAGCACGTCAAATAAGAAATTGCATTTGACAGCTAAATACTGAGGAATTTCACCTGGTACCTCTTCCATAACGTATTGTAAGTAGCGGTGAAAGATAGCAGGTGTGTTGGCACTACCACGGGGGAGGTTATTATAAAAGAAAAATCCAAATGAAGTGTTGATGACTGGAAGTGGGCCTCTGACCGTTGGCGACCGGGGTCAAGATAGCCTTATCCTTCAGGTGTTCGAGCTCGCTCTGAAGCCTATTCCTGAGTGGAAAAGGAACACTGTGGACTTCACAGAAGCGGGGCACAGTGAAGTGAGGAGTATGGCAGGTGCCTCAAATCCCGTGACTTTTGTACAGAGATGAGAAAAAACTGATTGATACTGGGAGCAAAGATTCTACAGCTACGAAGCTGGCCACGAAAGAATGGATACTGTTAGTAGATTCGTGGACTTCCAATAATGGGATTCTAAAAACGTCTCACACCACAATATTTGGAGGTCACGTTGCATCAACCACGAAGAGGTGTCCTGTGAATGAGACTGTCTGTTACTGGACTTGTGGAATAAACTATGCTATGGTGTAATTTACTTTATCAGTGATTCGAAGACTTATAATCGTTGAAGAGATGTATCACCACAGTACATAAATGGTTGTTTGGTTGTTTCATTGGAATAAAAATATTGCAAGCTAAGATTTAATTCAGAGATTCTACATCAGTTTTTTATTTACTAGGATAACTATTCCTATGTCATTATCTCAATGATTTTTTAACTCCTTGGTGATAAAAATTCATAATTTTATATCAATAACTATTTATTGCTAGCAAGACATTGGCAAGAACAGAGTCCTCCAAATGTACATAAATTATTAAAAGCAGCATGTTCCATTTGCAACATATACAGTGCAATAATTAATAGTGCAAACAGATTGTATTGCAAGAATTAATGTTAATAGTGTTTGGTGTGACCACTTTGGTACCACCACAGCATGCAGTAAGTCATGCATTTGACTTGAGCTGTCACATCTTCTCAACACAAGCTAAATTTACACACATCTTGTCAAACACTTTAAACTATTTCATTAATGAACATAATGTAGATAGTTATTTATCCATGCTCAGCAACTGTCGCATATATTGAAGCAATCAGCTACTAGCTGCATAAAACAAGTTTTATTTCCTTAACTTGTTTGGCGCACTTAGTGCTCTTTTTCAGAAGGCTTTAACTTACGCACTATTTGCGAGTGTCAACTGTTAGATACATGCAGCCTATTTCTGTTGTCATGTGGTTTATATTTCCACACAAAAACGGCTCTATTAACAGCATGACCACAGCGATATGCTGCATGCATCTTGTTGTTGACACAAATAATGCGATAGTTATAACCTTCCGGAAAACGGCACTAAGTGACTGAAACCGGTTGAGGAAACAAAATTTCTCTTATTGTATATACGAAGTTGGATGGAGGAGAAAGGAAAGGAAAAGGAAGGATCCTATGATATCAGCTGCATCAGGACTTTACGCGAGCTCAGTGACGACGAGTGATAATGTGTGCCGGACCATGATTAGAACCTAGGGACACTGTGTGATCAAAAGTATCCCGACACCTGGCTGAAAATGATTTACAAGTTCGTGGCGCCCTCCATCGGTAATGCCGGAATTCAGTATGGTGTTGGCCCAACCTTACCCTCGATGACAGCTCCCACTCTCGCAAGCATACGTTCAAAGAGGTGCTGGAAGGTGAAACGTCCCCTTTGAAGAATTATACACGACTGTGCTTAAACTGACACACAATATTTTGTTAGCGCAACGCAATCTGACTTTCAAAATTCCCTACAAAAGAATGGCCCTGACTGACATTAAACTATACCTTTCACAAATCACTTACCTCACAAAATTCTTCGCTGCTCAAGCTACTGCAATAAAGCGAGTGCCACTACTGCCAGCTAAATAAAAGATTCAAACTATGGAAGGCACTAACTACTGATAGGGATAGTTAGCAAATTAAAGATATTAATAGAGAACAAACAATGTATTTACCTTGATATCATCATATATAAATATAGCAGTTCATGACAAATTTCAAAACTCCGCCATCTCTCTCCCCACATCCACCACTGCTGGCGGCTCACCTCCAACTGCGCAACGCTACGCGCTGTTCACAGCCAGCTGCCTAACACTACAATGGCGAGTATTACAACAATGCAAAGCAGCCACAGACTGCACACAGCACAGCCAGTGATTTTCATACAGAGGTGGCGTTACCAATAAAAAACCTAAACAGCCTACTTACATAGCCCCCATGCTCCCCACAAAAAATTTTACAAATTGGTTTGGGCAGTGGCCAATACAGATTTGAAAAAATTTTCATAATTACAATAACAAAGAAATCAAATGCACACACTTATTGATACAATGTTGGTCAAAAAGCTCAAATTTTCTCACAGTCCATAAAGACAGTCCTGATCGCTCATCAAGGTAAAATAGTAGTGTTTTCCTCAAAGTCTGAGCAGTAGAAGAAAATGCACACGGAAGTAGTGGATTTCCATGCAGTCTTGAAGAAGTAGCGTTGTCCTTCCAACGGAAAGACAGTGCTGACTCTTGACATGCTGACAGATAATGCGCCACAACAGAGCAAACCCACAGCAGAGTTAGTCGAAGTTTTGAAGAATATTGGTGGGTAGGTCATCACAGAGCAGACCCACTGTAGTCCTGGTAGAGATGGCCAGCAGCCATCTGTTGTGACTGTGCAGGTGCACAATCACCACTGAAGAGTCTTGCGGATAATGTAGCAAGTCCATAAACCACCACTTGTTCACTCACAAAGTTTTTGGAATTGTCCTTAGAACCAGCAATGCTGTTATCCAGTCCCTTGCTGAATCATTAACACACGTGCAAACACTATCAGTCCCTACTTCTCACATATTGCCGATATACTATGACCAACGGAAATGTGTGCAGTGAAATGAATGCTTACAAGTTACTTAGTTTGATAAACTGGTGTCAATTACAATTTTATAACATGAGAATACAATAACAAAGGTACAGAATACATCATTAAAAACATAACAATACAGATAACATTTGTAGTACAGGCTTTACAAAAGAATCGAACTAACATATACATCAGTGGAATTATGACATGAGTACATACATAAAAGATCACAATAACTTTTGAAACATCAACTTCACACATGAGCATTAAACAGAACAGAATTAATAATGTCTAACATCTTTACAAAGTAAATAACATATTGTTAATGCCAATTATATTCGAGGATAACAGTATTCCTCATCATAGTGAATGTAGCTTAATATTAAAAGAAGAAAAAATTCTATGAAACTACCCAGAGACAGGAAGAAAACAAATACACAAGGGTACACAAACACATAGTGGGATAACACCAATAGGAAAGGACAGGGTTCGTTTTCAGTGTAACATGTGGTACTGCAGTCCAACCCAAAACTTCATATATCTTTCCTCTTATTTCATCTAAGCATTCTTATTTCTATCTAAGCATATGTTCACACATTTCTTACCTCAACATTTATTTCCAAGAAAATCCTACCTAAACCTGTTTTCTGTACTTTTTTTCGTATAACTTCTCAATGCATTTCCTCCAATTCATCGCAACTCATTCTCTTAGAGGCTACCCCCTCTTAAGCTAACTTAAATCTACTGAGCTCAGATGCTAAACTAAGGGACGAGGCAATGCAGCAGCACAAAATAAGTAACACAAACAGCAATGACCAAAAAAATGGAAAATTGCAAAGCAAGCTACAGTAAATCTAAATTACCAAGCAATGCAATATTACAACTAATATGAGCCAATGTGCAGCAACAAGAAAAATAAATCAGTAGTAAACTGGCTTAGCAGAGTAACACAAAGTCAAATTCAGTAACACTATGCCTGGAAAACAGCAGTAACTTACCCGTATACCTAAACATGACATAGCTCAAGCAGAAAAAATATTACAGTAAAAACAACAATGCAGATAAGGGAAATGTATATTCACATCTTAATGTCTATGCAATTAAAGTGGTGCACCACAAATTATTCTAAAAAAGAAATTACCAAGTACTTGAAAAGAAAATTATAGATGCAGTTACTGTTATTAGTCCCTTCTTATTGTTCTCTCCATTCCAAGAGCTCCTTTTTTGAAGAATGTGGATCAGAAAATACTTATTTAATAAATCTGTTGACAGAAAGTGTTCACATTAGCAGATGCATTTAAGTTTATTCTATAAAACCAGTGCTGCAACACAGCTGGAAACCAGATATTAAACAAAATGAGCGATCTCTTAACTACAAAGACAATAGATGTAAAATGTTTCTAATCATTTCATTAGGCATTTTAGTAAATATCATAAATTACGAGCTCCACAGTATGCTTTCAACAAGGAAATGTCAATAGCGAGGACAATGGCCTCCCCTTTCTTTTATTCTACCTGTGCTTCTGATGAGGCACTCACTAATGACTTGTTCTCCCGGCGTCTGACACAGCTGCGTGCCCACGACGCATTACGTGCAGGTGGTCACTTAACTTTCTTACGGAAATATTTACGACAGCAGTTTCCGCTACTGTGACAGTCTCATATACAAAATTTCACGGGTCGAGAATTTGCGTTGCAAATGTGTAGAAACAAAACCCTATAAATATAAGTGTCCAAATAAAATATTCGTCAGCATTGTGATACAGTCACGCATTTACGCACATTTCATAACTCTTAAAGTACGCTTCTTGGTTTCCAACATACTTCATATTCCTCATATACGGTAGCATCATCTTATTGATCATAAACATATCTCAACAGCATAGTACACATCGTCGTCGTAATAATATCATAACATCTCAGTCAATTCTCAAAATTGTCGTAGCTTCCTCCAATAATTTCAAAACCTAAAAAAAATTCTCTGCTCATTTCAATAGTGTCATCTACCTCAAACGTACTTTAAAATCATGCTCCCTTACCAAATATATCATTCAAAGCTCTCATAGTATCACAATGGTTCCGAAAAAATATGAGCATTTCACAAAGTACAGACAAAATACAATTTCATAAGTGTGAAGTTATCCAACTGTGTAATTGCATAAACATCTGTCACTGATGTAATAAAAAAAGTTTATCTCTCAGTTACATGATCAGATAGCTGTGTAATTTGTGTGTTAGAGAAATATGGTACCGATGTGTAAAGTTGTATAAGCAAATACCATATTAGCTAGGGTTCCTTGTGATTGCCACACACATGGCACACAAAGTAAGCGTGTACCCCCCTGAGGATTAATGTAATTATACCCTCAGGTGTTACAGATTACAGCAATGGAATGAAATGTATCACGGAAAACTTTCTTTGTAATTCAAAAATCTTTAAAAATAAATGTTTTAAGTACAAAATTAATCACTCAAATACGTGTACTGTAGCGCTAAATGTGCGTCTTGTTGCAACATAATCTGTGTGGAAGTGTCGTAGTTATCGTCCTGCGAAAGCTAAGTTCTGCAGAAGTCAATGTACTTACCTCATAATACACAAAAGTGAAATGCTTTGCGTATAAATGTCTTAGTTATTACGCTTATTGCCGTGATGAGGAAAGTACTGTGCTGTAACGTATTGTTGTGCTACGGAAAAGGCAGTCTCATTGTAGCTATACCACAAAAGTTACTACTAAAACCTGTTTTACTTTCGAGAATAATTCAGAAAAACTGTGCAGATATAAAACAGATATAGCGCAAAAGCAACATTGTAAATTGTCACTCATTAGTAGCGTCGTGATAAAATCGTGTATCTGTCACATAAACTAATCACTCTGTCGTCTGGTATCTCACAGAAAGTACTTTAAACCCAGAATGTATTTTCAAGTAAACCAAAATGTTGCATTAAAATCTCATTAGCACTACTGGTAAATGTTCTAAGTATGTGAGCCTTATAGTCGTTATGTAATCGTGCAACTAACAAGCAAGAATGTACACACACAATAACACTGTGTCGTCTGTTCACAATAACAATGCATTCGTAATTTCTGTTTCAATAAGTTCTCTTGGTTCTTGACTGGATATTTAACTTCAAACATTGTTGCATGTTAACAGATTCTAAGTCTGACAAGCATACTAGTAATGTAAAGTGAAAAGTTTTATGGCAATGACAAAGTTAAAAAGCAGATTATCTTTCAATAAACGGTTTTACATGTGAAATGTGGTGTAAACCTTTACTCTTCCTAGTACGCAGAGTTTCAACTTCAACGCAATTATCATGTGGTCTACGTCGGATTCTGTAAGGTCCATTGTAAACTAGAAAGAATTTGTGACTCAAGTGTTTCTTCTTATGTGACAATGAATGAGCTTTAATGAGAACTTTCTGACCAATATATAATTTCTTTGCATTTACTTTACCGTGTAGTTCTCTCCTTTTGTCTGCTGCAGATTTTATATTTTTAAGAGCCAAATCAATTATGTCTTTGTGTCGAAGTTTACGTGTATTCGGGAAAGGTACAAGCTCTCTGATTCTGTTCGGTGGTTCTTCATTCTTCAGTACAAGAGTAGGTGGTAAAGCAGTGGAGTCGTGAGGCAATTCATTCAGCACGTTTTGAAATAAGTGTAAATATCTGTCCCAATGCTGATGCTTCCTGTGACAATAAAGTCTGCAAAGCTTATTGATTTCTTTTATAATCCGTTCAGATGGGTTACAATGTGGTGAGTACAATGAAATAAAAACAGGTTTGATTTTATGATTCCAAAGCATGCGTGACCAAACAGCAGATCTGAATTGCGGTCCGTTATCTGAAATGACTTTACTAACGTGTCCAACTTCACGTAAGAAATTTTTAACAAAGGCGTTGGATACAGACCGTCCAGTGGCTTTACGTAACGGTGTGAAAGAAACAAATTTTGAAGTAAGTTCAACAGCGACTAGAACGTACGAAAATCCATTAGATGTTCTGACAAGCGGTCCCAAGAGATCAACAGCAGCAAATTCTTTTAATTTAGAAGGAATGATAGGAAACAGCGGAGCACCATGGGAGATAGTAGATGGTTTCGCCTTTTGACAAAGTTTACAAATAGACAAGACTCTTCGAATTCTCTTTTCCATATTGTTTAAATAACAAGTCGTTCGAAGAATATGATAACATTTTCGTGGGCCAAAATGTGCATAGCTGAAATGAATGTACCAAATGAGCTTATTAACAAAATCGTCAGGAATGCAAAGTACCCATAGCTTGTCATCAACAGTGTAGCGTTTGAACAGTATGTTGTTTCTAACCAGATAATAATGCCGAATCTGAGTGTGTGTCTTTTCATGCCATTTGCTCTTAATGTCTTTCCAAATCGGATCTTTATCTTGTTCATGAGCAATGTCCTTTAAAGATGTGGTGATGAAGTTTTCAAAGGCGACTTTCTGAATGTAAAGAATACTGAAATTTTTCTCGAGGTTGCCTTCTGTGGTACTTTTCTCAAGCCCAGCCGGTGCGCGTGACAGTGCGTCCGCAACAATGTTCTCCTTGCCGGGAATGTAGACTATTGTGAAGCGGAATTCTTGCAGAAACAATGCCCAACGTTTTAACCTGCCATGATTTAATTTTGAAGACATAAGAAATTGTAATGCACGATGATCACTGTATACTTTTACGTGCTTACCAGAAAGAAAGAAACGGAATTTGTTAAATGCCCAAACGATAGCTAAAGCTTCTAATTCAGTAACGGAATAATTTTTTTCAGATTTTGTTAGCACTCGGCTAGCAAAAGCAATGGTTTTCTGAACAGTAGTGTCATTTTCTGTGGCTTCTTGAAATAAATGGGCACCAAGACCGACTTTAGAAGAATCCGTGCTAAGGCAGAAATCTTGTGACAGATCTGGATGAGCTAGTATTGGCGCGTTAAGTAGCGATTCTTTCAAAGAATTGAATTCCAACTGTGCTTGTTCGTCCCAGTTCCAAATAGTATTTTTTCCAGTGAGAGAACAAAGTTTTGGTGTAACAAGAATTTGCATATTCAGAAAACGACGGTAAAAATTTACGAGACCTAGAAAACTGCGGACTTGTTTTTTTTGTGGATGGAACTGGAATGGCTCTGATTGCTTCTAACTTTTCAGGATCCGGCTGAATGCCTTCAGAAGAAATAATATGTCCCAAAAACCTCACCTTTGACCTACCGAATTCAGACTTTTCCAAGTTAACTGTAAATCCAGATTCTGCAAAAATACGTAACAAACTGTTGAGGATGCGATTATGTAGTTCCCATGAAGCTTCTGCTATTAGAATATCGTCCACATATAAGGTGATGTGACGTTTTAAAAACTCAGGTAATATGGAATTTAGCCCGCGAATGAATGCTGCTGAAGAAATGTTCAAACCAAAGGGAAGTTTCCGAAACTGATAACAAACGCCGAAACAAAGGGAAGCTGCGTATTTTCTACATTCTGGATGAAGTTCGATCTGATAAAAGCTGGATCTGAGATCAATGGAAGACAACACTTTTACACCATTAAAAATTGAAGAAGTTCTTCCAACGTTTGCGGCCTGTCTGTTTCAGGAATAATGATCGTATTGATTTGTCTCGAATCTAAGATAAGCCTGATCGATCCATTTTTCTTCTCAACAACATGTAATGGATTGTTGTATGAGCTTACTGCAGGCTCAATAATGCCCTCGTCAAGCATAGATTCTATTTCTGTTCTAACACGGTCCCTATAATGTGCTGGAATTACATATGGTCTAACACAAAATTCAGTATGCTCACGAACACGAAATTGGTATTGAAATCCCTTGATTGTTCCGGTTTTATGAGTAAAAACTGTGGAATGTTCTTGTAAAATCTCAAAAAGGTCCTGCCTATCAGTGTCATTACAATTCTCAATTGTTTGAATTTTATTCTGAATTAACTCATTAATTTCAAATATGCCGTCGATATCATCCCTGTCAGTTCTTGCAGAGTGATTGTTAGTGTCTAGTTCCGTAGAAAATTCCGAACTGTTGTCCAACAGAAGGTAAAGCCGATTGATTTCTTCGTCATGGTTTGAGAGCCAATCTTCAAATTTCAAAGCTATTGACTTACCTTCCTTCTCTAAACTTATTTCAGCATCGTGAAAGTTTAAGATTGCTTTGAATTCATTCAAAAAGTCTACTCCCAATATAATTTCCGTCGACAATAATGGAACAATAAGAAAGTTCGTAGAGAAGCTGTGGCTTTGACAAAAGAATTCTAAGTTGGTTTGTTGGCGTACATCTACACTTTTTCCAAAGATTGCACCTTGTAATTTAATCTTACGTAACGGAAGTGTGGGGCAATCGTTCGATTTGTTGCATTTGCGAAAGGCTGTTTCACTAATTACTGAGATGGGACTGCCAGAGTCAAGTATTGCCGTAAATTTTACGTCATTTACAGTAATGTGAATCACAGGATATGCAATGTTGTTAAGTTTTACGTCGTGTTCCTGGAGTAAGATGTCCCTAATGTCTTCCATTTTTACGTAATTACTAGCTACGGCAGCTGTGTTATCAGTTTCATAAGTACGTTTTGTTGCTGCCAGCGGTGTGAGTCATTGCCTATTGTCTCTTTGTTGGCGTGCGTCATTATTGGGATTTAGAGACCTAACTTCTACAAATTCACCGTGACGAGAGGGCCCTGCTCTGTTTGAATCCCGCCAGTTCTGATGCAATTCAGGTCTGTCGTTACGATCATATCGTCTGTCGTCATGTCGGTAGATTCCATAGTTTCTTTCTTGTCGGTCACATGGTGGAGAATTTCTCCCTGAATCGTAACTGCGCGCTGGTCCGTTGCGTCTAAAGTTATTCTGTCTCCCTTGATAATACTTATTTTGGTTCCCATATTGTCTGTTTCTCTTATTGTCTCTGTGATAGTCATTACCACAGAGAGGTGATCTTTCCCTGTAGTTATTACTACTCTGCCAACGGTTGTCATACGGGTGGTGTCTGTTTTGGTCACGATTTGTGTTGTGAGAATAGCCTTGTCGTGTCAAGTTATTACTTCTTTCATCGCGGAATTGCGACGGATGTGACCTGTAATTGTTGTGTTCCTGGTTTCGCGTTCCGCGATTGTCAGTGTCAATTTCTAATTCTTGTAAGAGTCCCTGAAATGCTTCAATGTCGTCTTTGCAACGTCCTGCCAAAATAATATGTCGTAAATGTTCAGGCAGTTTGATTAAGCAAATGCGGATGAGTTCTGAGGGGCTGTATGGGTTTGAAAGATACTGATTCTTATGCAACATGTCTTCAAAATATTTCATAAGACTGGAAAATTCAGATTGTTCGAAACGTTTCATCATTATGATGCTATGTTTTACTCGGTCTTGTGTGGCTTGAGACCAATATGCTGAGAGGAAGGCATGGTAAAACTCTCCTTCACTGTGGCAATCGTGAATGACCGATCGCATTCTTACAGCTGGTTCATTCTCTAAGTAGCCACACATAGATTCTAATCTGTGCTCTAATGACCAGTTGGGAGGAAAACAATGAGAGAATTGATGGAGCCACGCTTGTGGATGAATGTCATTGCCAGAATTCTTAAATGTTTTGAATTTACGTGTAGTAATGAACAGCTTATAGTCAAAGTCATCATGTCGGCGAGTCGCATATCGGTCATTGTTACGTCGTTTCGGCGGTTCCATTTCAAAATTCGGTGCACCTTGCCAATTTCTTTCATAATTTCCGAAATGCCCTGTGTTATTATTTTGTGGCTTTTTGGTATTTCTAAGTTCCTCTTCCCGTGTCGGAGCGCGAGTGTCCTCTGAAATATGAAATTTTTGTATTACTTGTGCCAACTGATCTTGTACTTCCCGGATTTCTCTTTTGTATGGCGTATTAATTTGATTCTGATTTTGTTTGAATTTCCTAATTTGTTTGCACTCTTCTGTGTCATTCAGATTATCATCTACCTTCGTAGATAAATTATTGAACTGATCCGAAAGTTTGGCTACTTTCTCCGATAGTGAACACATTTCCTCAGTGTGTTTTTCTGAACCAAGTTTCAGAGTGTCCATTTGTGTTGAAATCGAATCTACTGTGTCCTTTAAGTTTTCCTGAGTTCTTGCAAGTTGCGTAACCGAATCGGTAGATGCAACTGAGTCAATTTTAGCTTGCAAGGTCACATGATTTTCATGAACAATAGTTTGCAGTTCTTTTATGGCTGCTTCGTGATTCTGTAATACATTTTCATGACGCGAAAAAATAGGTTGGAAATGCTCACAAATTTGTGTTTTTACGTCATTACAGACCTTTTGACATTTCGATTCAATGTTATGTAACTCAGTAGTTAAATCTTCACGTGTTTTTTCAAGTGTGGTGTCTAACTTTTCAAGCTTTTGCTGTGTTTGTCTCTGATTTTGTTCCAGTGTGTCTAACTTTTGAAGCTTTTGCTTTGTTTGTCTCTGATTTTGTTCCATTGTGTCTAACTGTTCAAGCTTTTGTCCCATTTGTTGCATTAATTGTAATAACAATGCACTGGTGTCCGAAACATGTTCCTCAGTGCTTTTCGGCAGTGAATTTGCACCGGCAACATTCACATTTTGACAAGCGGAAAATGTGTCTTGACTCATTTGAGAAAACGGTGAGAACCCAAAACCTGAGTCTACAGTATTTGCAAAATTGTGTCCTGTCATTCCCGATTCCTGAGGCGAGCTGTTGCCGACCGGTCGATCGATAATGCGTCCCTCTTCACTAATTGTTTCACTGTCCACGCCATTGTTGGCCGCCCGCTCCATTTCCCTATGCACAGTTACCAAATTACTACTTTGAATGTCTGTTAATTCATTACTCTGCGGCGCTAACACACTGCTTTCGTCTTCACTGTCATTTCTCAGTTTACTTTGGAGCTTAGTATTACGTTTTTCACACGCCATTATTGTCACAATATTTCACACGACAATACAGAAAAGCACAATTTGAAGAGCAAAAATAAGAGAACACATTAACATAACACTGAAAATAATATCTAGTTAATTGCAGCTGCGAAATACTTGGTGCAAATCTACATGCATGCCACAACTGTTTTACTGTACAACAATGAAAGACTGCAACTACAAAGGAGATTTTCTCTACAATTGCGCGCTAGCAATAAACAAAGGCTACACTAATTACACAAACTACAAGAAAAAAAAATCAGAAGATTCCAGTGAGGTATCCTAGGCCAAGGGTCGACATATGAAACGTCTCCTTTGAAGAATTATACACGACTGTGCTTAAACTGACACACAATATTTTGTTAGCGCAACGCAATCTGACTTTCAAAATTCCCTACAAAAGAATGGCCCTGACTGACATTAAACTATACCTTTCACAAATCACTTACCTCACAAAATTCTTCGCTGCTCAAGCTACTGCAATACAGCGAGCGCCACTACTGCCAGCTAAATAAAAGATTCAAACTATGGAAGGCACTAACTACTGATAGGGATAGTTAGCAAATTAAAGATATTAATAGAGAACAAACAGTGTATTTACCTTGATATCATCATATATAAATATAGCAGTTCATGACAAATTTCAAAACTCCGCCATCTCTCTCCCCACATCCACCACTGCTGGCGGCTCACCTCCAACTGCGCAACGCTACGCGCTGTTCACAGCCAGCTGCCTAACACTACAATGGCGAGCATTACAACAATGCAAAGCAGCCACAGACTGCACATAGCACAGCCAGTGATTTTCATACAGAGGTGGCGTTACCAATAAAAAACCTAAACAGCCTACTTACAAAGGTTTATTCAGGAATGGTAGCCCATTCTTCACCTAGTGCTGCACTGAGGAGGGGTATCGTTGTCGGTCGGTGAGGGCTGGCAGGAAGTTGGACTTCCGAAACATCCCAAAGGTGATCTATAGGATTCAGGTCAGAGCTCTGCGCAGGCCTGTCCATTACAGGGATGTTGTTGTCGTGTAACAACTCCGCCACAGGCTGTGCATTATGAACAGGTGATCGATCGTGTTGAAAGATGCAATCACCATCTGCGGATTGCTCTTCAACAGTGGGAAGCAGGAAGGTGCTTAAAACATCAATTGTAGGCTTGTGCTGTGATAGTGCCACGCAAAACAACAAGGGGTGCAAGCCCCCTCCATGGAAAACGCCACCACACCATAACAATACCGCCTACGAATTTTACTTTTTGCACTACACACACTGGCAGACGATGTTCACATGGCATTCGCCATACCCACACCCTGTCGTCGAATCGCCACATTGTTTACCGTGATTCGTTACACCACACATCATTTTTGCTTTGTTCAATGATCCAATGTTTACGCTCCTTACACCAAGCGTGGTGTCGTTTGGCATTTACCCGCGAGATGTGTGATTTATCAGCAGCCGCTAGACCATGAGATCCAATTTTGCTCACCTCCCGCCCAACTGTCATAGTACTTGCAGTAGATCCTGATGCAGTTTGGAATTCCTGTGTGACGGTCTCCATAGATGCCTGCCTATTACACATTACGGCCCTCTTCAACTGTTGGCGGTTTCTGTCAGTCAACAGACGAGGTCGGCTTGTACGCTTTTGTGCTGTACGTGTCCCTTCACATTTCCACTTTACTATCTCACCGGAAACAGTGGGCCTAGGGATGTTCATGAGTGTAGAAGTCTTGCGTACAGACGTATGACACAAGTGACACCCAATCACCTGACCACGTTCGAAGTCCGTGAGTTCTGCGGAGCGCCCCATTCTGCTCTCTCACAATATCTAATGACTACTGAGGTCGCTGATGTGGAGTACCTGGCATTAAATGGCAGCACAATGCACTTAATACGAAAAACATATGTGTTTACAGGTGTCCGGACACTTTTGATCACATAGTGTATTTCCTTCTTACCAGCCAGTTGCATTAACCATTGCGGCATCCGGACACAGTGTTTATCGCAAATGCGCAGACAATTTCGGCACGCTCCCCACCTAACTCACATTCCTACCCAGCGCCACCCATCCACAGTCCCTGTCCATGTCCTCCATGCTCACTAATTTTAGGTTCCTACTGGAGGTCTAACGTGAATGTGCATCCGCCTTGAAGACTGTTGATTCGTTGCCCATCGAGGCACATCGTTTATAAGAATGTGTGCTGTCTCCTGTTTTGGACATGTCGAAAAGAACTAAGACATTCATATAATTTCTTTTACGCTAGTGGTTGCTGATTGCTTCGATGTATAATGTAATAAATATAAGTTGTGTATTATGTATGCAATTTAAATAACGTGTGAAAGAAAGTGTTCTGAAGTGAGTTACTTGCGGTGCGAACTTTCAGATCGTGATTCATTATTTGATATTTTACATGCCATGTATATCCTGTGTTAATTAGTCCTAAAGGTGACAGGGTGCAACCAAACCATATACTGGACGAGTCACATAATTTCTAGGTTACATACTCGCCCATGTTTGGAGTGACTTTAGGTTTGTTCTATCGGACACCCACCGGTACCGTCGTAAGGTAAAGGCGACTGGAGTCTAGGTTCATCTTGGGAGATGACTGACGAACTTCGGCGTTGTGTCCCGTTAATCTACAGACCGAGGATTTGGGCTGGCGATAACGGCACTATTGACGTTGTAGTGTCACGAAACAATTACTGCAGGAGGGCGGCTGTTGACGATATCACTTGCCCACGGTGTCTTCGCCTTTGGAGAGAGACTGAGGCCAGTCTGAAGGCCGATTCTGGGGCTGAGTCCTGTGGGCAGCAGATGCGGAAAGGCCTGAGAGGGAATCTGAAAGTTGCTTGTGATCTAATAGATAGTTCAGAAGCCCAAATGAAGGGATGAAATGTATCCAAAGGGGGGTTTTTAAGCTCAAGGAGATTATTCCGGAATCCTTCATTGGGCTAGTGGACGAGGGAGGTACTCCAAACTAAGGACATGGCCTACGAATGTTTGTACTGGGATACTAGAAACTGATAACGGAAGTCTCTATGCAGTTCCTGTAACTTGCCTATCCACTCCCTGTACGACTGTCCACTGTGCTTGTGGCAACTGACAGTCTTCTGAATGACAGCCGCGACGTGCAACTGGGAATCAAAATACACACATAAAAATGTTTTGCGTCATCTCGGTTCCGAGAGTTCTGGAACCTGTACAGAAAATTGGAATAGAGATCACCATAAACATCATTTCCACCCTTTCTATTGCTCATGAAAACCACACATTGCATATAGTACCACCATACAGCGAGACCTTCAGAGGTGTTGGTGCAGATTGGTGTACATTCCGGAACATCTCATACCCAGTAGCACGTCCTCTTGCATTGATGCATGCCTGTATTCGTCGTGGCATACTATCCACAAGTTCATTAAGGCACTGTTGGTCCAGATTGTCCCACTCCTCAACGACGATTCGGCGTTGATCCGTCTGAGTGGTTGGTGGGTCACGTCGTCCATAAACAGCCTTTTCAATCTATTTCACCCATGTTAGATAGGGGTCATGTCTGGAGAACATGCTGGCCACTCTAGTCGAGCGATGTCATTATCCTGAAGGAAGTCATTCACAAGATGTGCACGATGGGGGAACGAATTGTCGGCCATGAAGACGAATACCTCGCCAATATGCTGCCGATATTGTTGCACTATCGGTCGGAGGATGACATGCACGTATCGTACAACCGTTGCAGCGCCTTCCATGACCACCAGCGGCGTACGTCGGCCGCACATAATGCCACCCCAAAACGGCAGGGAACCTCCACTTTGCTGCACTAGCTGTAGAGTGTGTCTAAGACGTTCAGCCTGACCGGGTTGCCTCCAAACACGTCTCAGACGATTGCCTGGTTGAAGGCACATGCGAAACTCATTGGTGAAGAGAACGTGATGCCAATCCTGAGCGATCCATTCGGCATGTTGTTGGGCCCATATGTACCGCGCTGCATGGTGTCGTGGTTGCGAAGATGGACATCGCCATGGACGTCGGGAGTGAAGTTGCGAATCATGCGCACACAGTTTGAGTCGTAACACGACGTCCTGTGGCTGCAAGAAAAGCATTATTTGACACGGTGGCGTTGCTGTCAGGGTTCCTCCGAACCATAATCCATAGGTAGTGGTCATCCACTGCAGTAGTAGCCCTTTGTCGGCCTGAGTGAGGCATGTTATCGACAGTTCCTGTCTCTCTGTATTTCTCCATGCCCTAACAACATCGCTTTGGTTAACTCCGAGACGCCTGGACACTTCCCTTGTTGAGAGACCTTTCTCGCACAAAGTAAAAAATGTGGACGCTATCGAACCGCGGTATTGACCGTTTAGGCATGGTTGAACTACAGACAACACGAGCCGTGTACCTCCTTCCTGGTGGAATGACTGGAACTGATCGGCCGTCGGGCTCCCTCAGTCTAATAGGCGCTGCTCATGATGGTTGTATACGTCTTTTAGCGGTTTTAGTGACATCTCTGAGCAGTCAAGGGACTGGGTCTGTGATACAATATCCACAGTCAACGTCTGTCTTCAGGAGTTCTGGGAACCGGTGTGATGCAAAGCGTTTTTTGATGTGTGTAGCTTAGTGAGCTTGTCTTTAAACGTCCTTGCGGAAGGGTATGCTGATAGACCTCTGGATTGAGCTGCAGAAGTAAATGTATCGCGTCGAGAATGTACTCATGAGACCATCACCAGAAATACAATTAACCAGTAAATGTTGTTCAAACTATTCAAGCCAAGGACGTAGATTCCCCATGCCTACAACCTTTTATGAAACGGCTGGAATGACGTGGACAGTGTTCATTATCCTTTCACCAGTGAAATGTCAGGTGGTGATGTGGTGATGTAGTCATCTTCTCTATCAGCAATCCTTGATTTGGTTGAATGCTCTAGAGTCTAGAGGAACGGTAACACTTGTGTGTTAACGTCCGTTCCCTAAGTCGTGACGCAACGGAAAATGAATGTCAGTTGACTCGCAACATGGAAGTTACACAAAGGAAAACACTGTCTATGTGGGGAGGAGCACAGGTGTGAAAAATTGAGTTTAACAAGAAACACCTTGTCATCATCTGATATGTACTGCACCACTGGAGACGCAACAAGAATACAGCCCATATAAACAATGCAGAACCAGCATACCAGTGTACATTATAGCTCAGATCTCCTCCTTGGAGATGTTTTTGCATTGACAGTACGTGATTAAGTCGGGGTTGCCCTTGGCTGGCACAGTAACTGTGTGTTGGGCTCGCGGCCACAAAAATATCAAACTCAGTTTCTAAATTTACCTTGGGCAAGCCCACTAATGGCATTGGAGTCTCCTGGCAAAGGAATATGCTGAATGGAAAACGGTATCGATGATCCTGATGATTACTTAGTGAGACTCTGATTGATGAATCGCTACTGTGGTCAGCATCTGCCTCAGAGAGCACGTTAGCAATTAATTGGTCTGGCACACCCCAGGCACCAGCCAAAGTTCTGTGAAGGCCCCTGGGGATAACACGATCTCTTTTTGGCCACGTAATCCAGCGTATGTGTAACGAACGAATACACCATTAGTTATGTGCTGCTTGACACATTCACATCGATTACATATCTTGGCGCAACGTTGCGAAGTGATATAAGATGGAATTAGCACATCAAGTTGATAGTCGGGAAGGCGAATGATCGACATCGTTTTGAGGAGAGAACTTTGGGAATGAGTAGCTCATCCATGAAGGAGAAGTCGTATAGAGCGCTAGTGCAAACCACTGTTGTGTACTGCTCGAGTGTTTGGAATCCCCACCTGGTCGGAATAAAGGAAGGCATTGAAGCTAGATTTGTTACCGGTAGCTTCTATCAGCATGCAAGTACTGTTGAGATATTTTGTGGCCGAGTTCAGATTGATTCTACTGGTTCCAATGAACATTTCGCGTAAGGATCATGGAGATAACATGAGAGCAATTAGATCTTGTACAGAGTCCTGTAGGAAGTCGTTCCTGCCTTGCGCCATGTGCTAGTGGTGCAGGGAAGGAAATGAATAATAGTGGCGTATGGTATACTATGCCATGCACTGTACAGTGACTCGCAGAGTGTGTACGCAATTTTAGATGTAGATGCAAGTATGTCCACGTTGCACGTGACCTCTTATCTCTTATTAACATCATCCGATGAAGACCCCCTGTGGCTTTTTTTGTAGGCTGCCTGCCTGATTATGGTGTATGATGGCTTGCTTTTTAAGAGGGTGAATGGCGCCAACATAGCATCCTTACCAACATGATGGACGAGAGAGTGTGCACATCTATAAATAGCAGGAAGTGATTGTCTCCCCACCAGTGACATGAGGAACCAGCGGAGTCGAAGGGCTGCTGTTGCCATCGATTGGTGTTGACGCCTGTGTTCTGACCTCAATGGCGTCCAGAAATCTTGCAGCCTGTTGCATACGGCGGCTTGCGGAGTATCTATGTGGATGCAGATGTAGATGTACCGTCACTGTAGAATGTTTGACAGTGTTGACAGAGCCACAGCTTCACCCCTGCTTGCACCGTTTCATCACTAGCAAAGTGAAGTTCTCGACGCTGTTCTTTAATTTCTGGCCGGCCGGAGTGGCCGTGCGGTTCTAGGCGCTACAGTCTGGAGCCGAGCGACCGCTACGGTCGCAGGTTCGAATCCTGCCTCGGGCATGGATGTGTGTGATGACCTTAGGTCAGTTAGGTTTAATTAGTTCTAAGTTCTAGGCGACTGATGACCTCAGAAGTTAAGTCGCATAGTGCTCAGAGCCATTTGAACCATTTTTTAATTTCTGGAAACAGATGAAAATCGGATGTGGTCAAATTGTGACCATATGGAGGATAATCGATGAGAATGATCCCAAGGAATTGTGGCAAATGTCGCAGTACTCGTTCGAGATCTGCTGTTTCCATGTGTGGAGGAACCCTTCGAATTCGAAAATTGAATACGTACACGACCGTTACTCTTTCATTCTCTTACATGAATAATATACCACACCCGGCCCTTAACGCAGACCCGCACACACTATCACAGATCCTGTTCTGGAATGCAGACTCGATCCACAACAAAAGAGCAGAATTTGCCGCGTTCATGGAGCGCCCGCACACACTATCACAGATCCTGTTCTGGAATGCAGACTCGATCCACAACAAAAGAGCAGAATTTGCCGCGTTCATGGAGCGCAAGGGAATCCTTGTCGCGCTACTGAGGGAGACTAAGCTTAAACCGCACAAACAAACTTTTCTGGCTACTGTGTCTATCGTACCGACCGACCGGGCGGCGCCGTATCAGGTGGAACTGCAATCGTCATACACAAAGACATTGAGCACACAAACATAGAGCTCCCTGACCTGGAAAAAATCAAGGCTACGGCTGTCAGAGTCAAGTTCAACGGAGCGTACACCACACTCATATCGGTATACAAAAGCCCTGTAGGCATTTCAACACGCGATATCAGCACATTACTCAACATTTCACCGCGAGTAATAGTCGCTGGAGATCTGAACGCAAAACACCCAGAATGAAATTCACGCATGCGAAATCCCAACGGCAAAAAACTGTACGAACATTCACTAGGCAGAAACTACATTATACTAGCGCCGACTGAACCGACGCACATTCCCTATCAGAGGGGACACAGGCCAGACGTGATAGACATAGCCCTCATCAAGGGCATTACATCGACACTCAACGTTGCCGTTGAAAACGATCTGCCCTCAAACCACCAACCTGTAATACTATACATTGAGGAAACACTGCAGCACATGGAACAACGCAAGATGTTGGTCTACGGGCGTGCGAATTGGACATTGTTTAAGCAAACGCTCGATATCCACATCCCACCTATACACGAAATTAATGAAACAGCACAAATTGACGAGGCAGTAGAAACCCTCACTAACGCAGTCCAGGACGCAATGGCAGGCACCATATCTGATCACACCTCACAACAACGCAGTGCGGCCCTGCCCCAGGAAATCCTGGGCCTAATCTCAATGAGGAATCGCCTCAGGAGACAATGGCAACGCACCAGGCGTCCGTACTTCAAACGGCACATTAACAGGCTACAGGGCATCATACACGATAATATACAAACACATAGAGCACAACAGTGGAACCAAAAACTCGAAGGGCTGGACACCGCACGACCTGGCGTGTGGCAACTAGCCCGACACTTCACCAGGGAAAAAATATACACCCCAACGCTTCAAGGGCCTGACGGACCTGCATACTCAGCGGAAGAGAAAGCAGAACTAATGGCCCGAACACTCGCAGCGTCATTCACACCGAACCTGGTACCATCAGGTCCAGTGTTCACACTTGCTACTGACCAAGAGGTTACACGCATTCTAGCCCAACCATCGACATGCTAGCACAGCCGAAGTCTCCTGGGCTATAATGCATTCCGCTGCTAGGAAAGCCCCTGGTCATGATGGCATTCAAAACCGTGTCCTCCAGGAGTTCACGGATAAAGCAGCTGAGTACCTAACACAAATAACGAATGCCATACTAAAACACCAACACTTCCCCGCCTTTTCGAAGACGGCTAAGGTCCTGATGTTCAGGAAGCCGGGGAAAGACCACAGCCTCCCACAAGTTTACCGACCCATCAGCCTTCTGAGCTCGCTCAGTAAGATTGTTGAGAACGTGATTCTCAAACGCGTCACTAGGCACTGCATAACAAATGACATCCTGAGACCGGAGCAATTCGGCTTCAGGAATCACCACTCCACAACACAACAACTCCTACGGGTCGTTGAACATGTAACATATGGCTTCAACATAAACAAAGCTACAGGGGCGGTGTTCCTGGACATCGAAAAGGCTTTCGACCGTCTATGGCACAACTGCCTCATTCGCAAACTCAGCGACGCGGGATTCCCCGACGGGCTGCTGCGTCTAATACACTCGTACCTCACAGACAGGAGTTTCAACACTGACGTGCAGGGAAAACAATCAACACGACACGGTATACACGCGGGAGTACTCCAGGGAAGCATCCTAGGGCCCCTACTGTTTAACCTCTACATAAACGATCTCCCAACCACACACAACACAACGATGGCAATCTACGCGGATGACACACCCATCCTTGCGCAAGATTGGAAACCATCAAACATTACGTCACGCCTTCAGACTGCACTCAGAGTGGCTGAGCCTTGGTTGGAGAAATGGCGTGTTAGAGTAAACGTCGACAAGTGCTGTTCACTAGAAGACCGAAGCAACTGCGCAAACACCGCTACTGCAGACCAATAACTCTACATGCACGTCCAATACGTTCCCGCGAGAAAGTCAAGTACCTTGGTGTCTGGCTGGACCGGAAATTACTCTGGGGGGACCACATACAACACATGACCAACCGAGCTAGCGCGAGGCTCAAACAGCTCTATCCTATGCTCAACAGGCGTAGCACACTGAACAGAAGGGTGTCGAGGTCCATTTGCACAACACTTATCCGACCCCTGATGACGTATGCAGCTCCTGTCTGTGGATACGCTGCGCCTACACGCCTGCGCCGTCTGCAGCTCATACAAAACAAAGTACTCAAAATCATAAGCAATGCTCCACGAGACACACGCATCGCGGACCTTCGCCGGGAATACCGACTTGAGACTCTCACGGAGGTAATCCACAAACTCACCACAAGACTATACAGAAACTCCAGACATTCGCAGAACCCGTTTATTCTGAATCTGGGGAACTACGACCAAAACCATAGATGGAAACATAAAAGACCAAAAGACATACTTGTAAGGACATAACATCTATGGCCAAGCATACGCAAACATAACGGCACAGGCGAGCCCCTGTTAATCAGACGCCATTACTGGATATCCAGCTGAAATACACTGTCGAATAA
The DNA here is from genome assembly GCF_021461395.2 of Schistocerca americana. Taxonomy (NCBI): domain Eukaryota; kingdom Metazoa; phylum Arthropoda; class Insecta; order Orthoptera; family Acrididae; genus Schistocerca; species Schistocerca americana. The sequence continues at coordinate 857,957,332 of NC_060130.1, read as the reverse complement.
CTGGCACCACACAAGGAAGCCGTACCGTACACTTCATGCAAACAAGCTCCACACATCCCCCACACAGTGGGATGATCTATGGCCGATCTCCCACTACTGTATAACGATCTTGACTGTTCTAGGAACGTAGCAGCTGCAGCAACTGGGACACATCGCCATCGCTTGTCACGGTAATGATGCATGATACCTATACTAACAAATCCAACCTTGCATGAACTATCGCAGCTAGTAAGCCACTACTGCTCTTACTACCCACCCCACTGTCGCAGAGGTTTTTTTTCCCACGGCACGAGCCATGGCACTTTTTTCCCTCTGCTCTTCAAATCGCTACCCTCACTCGCGTTTCGTCCACTATCTATCACCTGATGGACCGTGTTAATGCGTAGTCTTACCCAGACGCACGGACAACATCACAGCCCAGCATCTTGTGATCCACTTACTAGATAACTAACATGTTTACGGAGGTGACAGTAGAACTTTTGGTTTGGTCACCACGTTGGTGCGGGCGTGGAGGGGCCCCATCCCATCTCTACGCCACACTACCTCTACGCGTTGACATAGCTACGTTACACACTACCATGTTATACCCTACAATTCTGAGTCCAGCCGGCCGAAGTGGCCGTGGGGTTAAAGGCGCTGCAGTCTGGAACCGCAAGACCGCTACGGTCGCAGGTTCGAATCCTGCCTCGGGCATGGATGTTTGTGATGTCCTTAGGTTAGTTAGGTTTAACTAGTTCTAAGTTCTAGGGGACTAATGACCTCAGCAGTTGAGTCCCATAGTGCTCAGAGCCATTTCAATTCTGAGTCCTCCAGCGTGAGAGAGAGGAAAATACATAGACACGAATAATAATCATGTATCATAGAATGTTAATAACGTTTATTTTATCTAATAAGCTTTGCTTTTTCACTCAGAGAACCCAGAGATATTAAAACATTAGTTTCACTGCTATTTGATAATTACAGCCTACACTAGACTTCTGTGAGCAGCTCGATTTTAATTATAATCACCTGTTATAAGCTAAAGTTTGACGTATGGACATAAGAGGAACATATCTCAGAATTGCATATAAACTGTAAACATGCACGTTAAAGACAAGATATTTTGTTATGTAACTGTGGGTCTTTGGTGGCCACACCTGGCATACATACCTGTCACGCTAGCTTCTGAAATCGTTCTTACTTTTCTGACGTACATAGCTAATGTGTAGAGTTTGAGTAAAGTTATATTATCCTAAGGCAACAACTCTTACACTAATTCTGAGGATAGCAAAACCTTGTTGGACGAACGGGTTGCATCAGACACAACTACAAAATTTTAACAAACAAAGATGGCCAAATTATTATAACCTTTAATCGGGTTATTATTGCTATAGACCACTGACTATGGTAATTCATAATATACATGACAATGAGTTACAGAAACTAAAGTATCTGGCTGTGTATATAGAGATTTTTGCTCTACAGCCCGTATTGTACAAGAAGTCTCTTACAAGTATTGCAAAGTGTAGTTTCAAGAAACGCACGCTGATTAACTAAGAGTTGCAACTTACAGCTGAAGGAACGTGACAACCAGTAAATTAAATAAAAGGGGGAAGGAAAACGAAATGACTTGTCTATTACCTCGTAACAGTATTTTCATTTTTCATCTTGTAGTGCAGAACTTATTTATAATAGGAGAACGCCGCTGCATTCACTAAAATCGAATAAAAAAAAATGGTTTAAATGGCTCTGAGCACTATGGGTCTCAACTGCTAAGGTCATTAGTCCCCTAGAACTTAGAACTAGTTAAACCTAACTAACCTAAGGACATCACAAACATCCATGCCCGAGGCAGGATTCGAACCTGCGACCGTAGCGGTCTTGCGGTTCCAGACTGCAGCGCCTTTAACCGCACGGCCACTTCGGCCGGCTAAAATCGAATAACATGAAAGTTCTGTTACTAAATACAAACTAAACATTATATACAGAAAAATGAGAAATGACGGAGACCCGTTAACAGTTGGTCAGAAATGGACAAATTATTAGAGCAGTTTTATATTACTAATTTATATTTGTTGCACTTATAATTCAATAAAATATTCCAATTTTGTGTTTTGCGGCCGTGGGTAAAGCCTCTGATGGAAGGCAATAATGTGTTACCTCTCTCTGATAAGATACGTAACTGAATGTCAGGTAATTCCGATGAACAGGCGATTAACTTGTTTTAACATTCAAAATTATGAAATTAATCGTAATTATACTTATTCTTGTCAGAACGTAATTAGTATAATGTTTTCACGTACTTAACATGTGTTGTATGATTCATTTTGTTGAACGCATATCGTCGTACAACGCACTAGCCATGATTTTGAAACGCGACGAATAAGCAATAACATGCAAGGGCGATAATTCGCTAGACTATAAATCATCTGTCACCGACATTTACCTGTCACAGAGACGGACTGAGTCTCTGATCGCAGCATTAGTTACAAAATATCGCTCTGTCCGGCAATTCCCTAGCGGGACCCGTCATTCAGTGCTTTGAGCTGCAAAGTGGATTCTGAAATATTTTACCAAATAACGTACTAGTTATATCACAGTTACACGAGAAATTTTTGTAGCGTAAAATCTGTAATGAAAGTTCACGTACATTTTCTATGTGGCTTATAAGCAACGATAGTTGCACATACCATTTTGTTGCACACCGTCTTTGTATTTAACGGATAGTTCAGAACTGTACGTTAAGACTAACTACCCTGATGAGAAGTTTTTTTTGCAGAAGCCACATACAAAATAAGAAGCATTACATGATGAGTGTCATAGAATATGAACACCCTATTTTATTTCGTAAACGGTTCTAGATACCACAATGAGTTTTTCAGCAAATAGTAGCTCTCAGAGAGGCAAGTAGTTTTCTTGTATTGATGATCCTCTACACCGCTGCGGCAACCAAGATATTGGAGAATGTGTGTTTTAATTAAATGGAACGATATCCTCTTTAAACTATGAGTACGGCAGTAACACTGCATCTAGCTATACTTGGTCCACAGCAGAAAGTTCTTGTAACACCATCATCTGATGATGAGCCTGCAGTGGCTTAAAGTTGAATAAATCTTATCAAAAAACTAAAAAAGCGACTGGTTGCACATTTATTACCAGATAAATCGCTAGTTTAAATTCCAGTCGCAGATCGTCATTCACAACGAATATACTGAGAATAACGTTTGTTAATGTTGATATCGTAACTTCTTGCGAGCGAAGACAGGAAATACGCTAAAACTGGAAGATCAGACAATCTGAATCGACAATTGTGGCGCAAACGACGCTAAGTCGCTTCATTTGAGATGCCTTTAAAAAAAGCTATCAAAAAGAAAATTTGGTTCAGTATTCGGTGGTAAGCGGGACAAGAGGGTAAAGAATGAAACAAAATATATAAAACGATGCTTTCCTCAAATGATATGACGCAGATAAACACTTAACAATATTGTTGCATGGTTAAATCATCTTAATGCTCGTATCAACCGAGGTTGGAACAAGTATTATTTTAAATGGAATGACAAACTTTTTTTACGGAATTCCGAAGAGCTTCACAAGATGTTTACATTGGAATAGCCGCGTCTAGCCTCCTTACTTTTCAATTTTAGCTCATTTCTCAGACACCTTGGCTAACAGTTTCAATGCTAACATTAACAAGCGTTAGCTAATTGTACTGGAATTTCTTTAGTTTCTCGAATTTCGTTAAATAAGTTATCGTTCCACAGGACGAACAATACTTGCTTCAATATCTTGGTTGATACACGGGTTAACTGAATTAAAAAATGCAACATAATTACTTATACCTCCCCGTACAACCATTTGCTAAAATCCTCGTTTCGATATCTTGAACGGTTCTTGGAATCAAAGAGGTGTTGCGTCTTATTCCGTTCATCCAAATATACACTGCTGGAAATAAAATTAGTACATATTGGTTTGCAATTCACTTAAGATTTATTGATGCCGCAGTGCATATGGAGTATGTGAAATGACTACATTTACAGATCAGTAGCACAAGTGGTTCTGAAGTACCAGTTATCGACCCACACTGAAACATTCATATTAATCCGTGGTATAGCCTCCACGGGCGGCAATGGATGCGCTGACTGTGGCATTTAGTTGATCGTACAGATGGCGAATACTGTCATGGTATACGTTCATGCCACGCCTGTTCGACCTGTCCACGTAGTTCTGTTAGAGTTGTTGGTTGACGAGTCGCACGAGTCGTCCTATCATATCGCGCTTGTGCTCGATTGGAGACAAATCCGGAGATCGTAATGGCCTGGGAAGCTGTTGCTCGTCTTTCAGAACGCGTTGAGTTTCACGGAGCATTATCCAGTTGGAACAACACACGATCTTCGTGTGGCAAGGACGGTAAAATGACGGGTCTATTAACATTCTGCACGTACCGCGTGTATCTATTTATTTCTCAAGTAAAGACCTGCTGCCTGTTATTGTACAGCAAGTCGTACATTGCGAGACTTTAGGTGTTATATCATACAATTTCACTTTTATTACTAGCACATTTTTGAGAAATTTACAAAAGAACAAAATAAGAAAATGACAAATAAAAAAATATATAGAAAACAGTACAAATGTATATATACAATTTTGTTTAAAGTTGTTGGTAAGTTAGATAATGATAATAAATAAGGTACGTGACAGGCTGTGGATGTATTTCAAATTAAAATTGTATTTGATGAAAGAAACAAGAGATGGCAATATGATTTAGTTATGATGTGGCAGATATTCCATTTATACCTTCTGTGTGTATGGTTACACCTGTTACATATGTTGTCTTGACTGTGGTAATACTTAATTAATAATGTATTCATTAATTAGGTTACAATGTGCTTCCGAAATTAAATTAACAGTGGAGATTGGGAGTTGATTTAAAATGACATAGCTGCATCAGATACGAGGACTCGGTAAAATTTCGAGCCAGTTACACTTGATACAGTGAAAGAAGAAGAAATGTCACATTTTCAAAATGTGTTACATGCTATGAAATGGTATAACAACGAACTACAGAGAGAGTTACATTTCAGATTGATTCGATTTGGTGTTGGAGAACCTTAGCTTACCTTTCATATGTTTGTATGTTTATCTCTTCACTTCCTGCGTGTAATATAGCATCCGATTTAGTGTCTGTGTTTTTATTTGTGTCCTTTAAGTATGTGGTGCTGATCTGTCACATGTGGAGCCTGTTTTATTCTAGCACATGGTCTGTCCTATTTGTATGCTGCGTGTACTGCTCATGATACTTCGTCTGCGATGTTGTTTATAGAGTTCCAGTCAACTTGTCTGCGTATTAACTGCCCTGTGTCCTGATGCCCTAAACTCGGTCTTTTATGTTCTACGATATCTCAGATGACCACTATGTCTTCAGGTGTGCCATTGTCACCATAGACATAATTGGGAGTCTATTTTAGGACAAAGCTGTGGAGATGCACAGGATATGAGCCATGGCCCGTGAGAAAGTGCACCATGCCGCATCTTGGATTTATGTACTTCAAATTCATCCGCTCTTGGGCTCTTGGATACTGGGGAGGAAAGAGTAGGTTCGCCTTCCCTTTTCGGTTGTGTCCCATTCTGTCTGCCATGTATCACTTCTCCACTTGTTTAAATTCTGTTCGTTGGTTATGTCTTGTCTAGTTATTTCTCTTACACTGTCACGTCTTCCCCACTTCAGCCAACAGGCCGCTGCTCTGCAGCGAATAGTAATACCTATAGGGCAAACTCCCAGTACCATACTCAGTGTCTCAATCGAGGTCGTGCCGAAAGTACACGAGATTCTGACTAAAACACTCCTCTGGCCGCGTCAAACAGTTGTTTCATATGTAGCTAAGTATAATCAATGTGCCCAAGCACTATCCGCAAAACAGATTATTGGCTCAAAGATTGCTGTATAATACGTCCTCGTTGTTTTTAGGGGTAGTGTATATCTTATAGTATTCAGACCTGTAAGTTCACCCGTGATTTTCGTTGCTTTGTTAAATGACAGCCTGGAATGTTCGTTAAAGTGTAAATGTTCGTCAGTATAAACGTCGTAACTTTCCTCTATGTAGATACGTTGTTTAACTTTATAACTGGATTTCATTTCAGTGTGCCTTATAGAAGTAGGTAAGCAGTTTTGTTAGTTGCTGCTGTGAGCTTGTTGTTCATGCATCATTCACCGATGAACGCGAGAATCCGCATGTCTTTACTCTCTAACTAGGACCCACAGTTTGCAGATACCGTGACCATAACGTCACCTGCGAACGTAACCATCCCGTTCGCAATGTCGTTGTCTTCTAGTGCATTCAATAATGGTTACATGGCCATGTCCCAGAAAATTGGTCCCTATATGGATCCTTGCGGACAACACCCTTGTACCCTCTTTGTAGCCTTTTGGCTACCAATTTTCCATTCCACTATCCCGTTTTTACAATAATCTCTGTTGTATAGAGCCAGCGGAATATTCATATTTCTAGGTCTTGCGCCGGCCACCAAAGGGTGTCGAAAGCTCCCGCTATGTCAATTGGGATTGCTACTATGTATTTGTCACTGCGTCGTCGATGGATTTGTCTTCGAAAACCAAACTGACGTGGGCTAAGGCCAAAGTGCTGTCGTTGGGACTGGATTTTGTCGCACACCATTCTCTCAAGTACCATTTTCACAATGTTAATGAAGCGTATTAGTCTGTATGTCTTAGGGTCGGACGGGTCTTTGTCCTATGCTTTATTGATTATAACTGCATTTTCCGTCCTCCATACACTCGGTATTCATCCTCCTAGGCTGGCCGGAGTGGCCGAGCGGTTCTAGGCGCACGTGACCGCTACGGTCGCAGGTTCGAATCCCGCCTCGGGCATGGATGTTTGTGATGTCCTTAGGTTAGTTAGGTTTAAGAAGCTCTAAGTTCTAAGGGACTGATGACCCAAGATGTTAAGTCCCATAGTGCTCAGAGCCATTTGAACCATTTTCAACCATCCTTCTAGTGGAGCATCATTCAGTGAGTCTGTCAGATATGGTGCGATAAATTGAGTAGCTTCCTTGATGGTTTCGGGGTGGATAACATTAGAGCCCGGAGCCTTTTTGTTCTTTATTTTGTGTACTGTCAATGCAACTTCCTCTTGAGAAAAGGGGATGGTGATTTCTCCGTTATCACGTTTTTCATAAAGTAGTCTGCGAAGGACGATGTGAAGTTGGTTGTCCTGAGTGTGTGAGGAAGTAATCTGTTGAGGAGATACTCTGCTGTGCATCTTTAGCCTATTGTTGTAGTACCATTTGGTTTCTTCAGTGTTGATAATAATGTCGGAGCCTTGTACGTTCAGTCTGCAGTTTAAACGGCTCCCCCCAGCTGTTGTTCTGTAAGTTTGTCCTAACATACGTGTCTCAGTGGTCTTTCCTGGTCTTATGTAGTTCGTCTTTGTATCGTGTTTTAGCGTCGCGATAATTTTGAAGTCTAATTTCTCTTTCCTGTGCTGTCTTTGGTGGTGGTGGTTAGTGTTTAACGTCCCGTCGACAACGAGGTCATTAGAGACGGAGCGCAAGCTCGGGTTACGGAAGGATGGGGAAGGAAATCGGCCGTGCCCTTTCAAAGGAACCATCCCGGCATTTGCCTGAAACGATTTAGGGAAATCACGGAAAACCTAAATCAGGATGGCCGGAGACGGGATTGAACCATCGTCCTCCCGAATGCGAGTCCAGTGTGCTGTCTTTGGTTTTTGGTTGATACATTTGGGGGAGGGAGCAAAAAGCGATGTCATCGGTCGCATCGGATTAGGGAAGGAAGTCAGCCGATCCCTTCAAAGGAACCATTCAGGCATTTCCCTGAAGCGATTTAGATAAATCACGGAAAATGTAAATCAGGACAGTCGGACGCGGATTTGAACCGTAGTCCTCCCGAATGAGAGTCCAGTGTACTAACCACCGCGCCACCTCGCTCGGTGATTTTTGTAACATCGTCGTTCATTATGAGTATCTTTTCTTAGTCTTCTTGTTAGTGCTGACCAGGTTGCCATTTGTCTGGGTGCGTCGTGCGTTGCGGGTATTGCTGTAGCTTGTGTTCTCCGCAAGACTTTTGGAAGAACGTGAGCTCTGTGGTCTATGCTTCCTTGCGTGACAAATGGAGGAAACTCATCAACCAAGTTCCTTAGTTTCTGCCATTTTGCTTTGCGTAGCAGCAACTCTGGCTGTTGTGATGTATCTGTGTCTTTGTCTGTGATTGTTTTAGTGTATATAATTAACCGTAGGTGCAACCACAACGGAGGGGTATCTGTTGAGAGGCCAGACAAACGTGTGGTTCCTGAAGAGGGGCAGCAGCCTTTTCAGTAGTTGCAAGGGCAACAGTCTGGATGATTGACTGATCTGGCCCTGTAACAATAACCAAAACGGCCTTGCTGTGCTGGTACTGCGAACGGCTGAAAGCAAGGGGAAACTACAGCCGTAATTTTTCCCGAGGGCATGCAGCTTTACTGTATGATTACATGATGATGGCGTCCTCTTGGGTAAAATATTCCGGAGGTAAAATAGTCCCCCATTCGGATCTCCGGGCGGGGACTACTCAAGAGGATGTCGTTATCAGGAGAAAGAAAACTGGCGTTCTACGGATCGGAGCGTGGAATGTCAGATCCCTTAATCGGGCAGGTAGGTTAGAAAATTTAAAAAGGGAAATGGATAGGTTGAAGTTAGATATAGTGGGAATTAGTGAAGTTCGGTGGCAGGAGGAACAAGACTTCTGGTCAGGTGACTACAGGGTTATAAACACAAAATCAAATAGGGGTAATGCAGGAGTAGGTTTAATAATGAATAGGAAAATAGGAATGCGGGTAAGCTACTACAAACAGCATAGTGAACGCATTATTGTGGCCAAGATAGATACGAAGCCCACGCCTACTACAGTAGTACAAGTTTATATGCCAACTAGCTCTGCAGATGACGAAGAAATTGAAGAAATGTATGATGAAATAAAAGAAATTATTCAGATTGTGAAGGGAGACGAAAATTTAATAGTCATGGGTGACTGGAATTCGAGTGTAGGAAAAGGGAGAGAAGGAAACGTAGTAGGTGAATATGGATTGGGGGACAGAAATGAAAGAGGAAGCCGCCTGGTCGAATTTTGCACAGAGCACAACATAATCATAACTAACACTTGGTTTAAGAATCATGAAAGAAGGTTGTATACATGGAAGAACCCTGGAGATACTAAAAGGTATCAGATAGATTATATAATGGTCAGACAGAGATTTAGGAACCAGGTCTTAAATTGTAAGACATTTCCAGGGGCAGATGTGGACTCTGACCACAATCTATTGGTTATGACCTGTAGATTAAAACTGAAGAAACTGCAAAAAGGTGGGAATTTAAGGAGATGGGACCTGGATAAACTGAAAGAACCAGAGGTTGTACAGAGATTCAGGGAGAGCATAAGCGAGCAATTGACAGGAATGGGGGAAATAAATACAGTAGAAGAAGAATGGGCAGCTTTGAGGGATGAAGTAGTGAAGGCAGCAGAGGATCAAGTAGGTAAAAAGACTAGGGCTAGTAGAAATCCTTGGGTAACAGAAGAAATATTGAATTTAATTGATGAAAGGAGAAAATATAAAAATGCAGTAAGTGAAACAGGCAAAAAGGAATACAAACGTCTCAAAAATGAGATCGACAGGAAGTGCAAAATGGCTAAGCAGGGATGGCTAGAGGACAAATGTAAGGATGTAGAGGCCTATCTCACTAGGGGTAAGATAGATACCGCCTACAGGAAAATTAAAGAGACCTTTGGAGATAAGAGAACGACTTGTATGAATATCAAGAGCTCAGATGGAAACCCAGTTCTAAGCAAAGAAGGGAAAGCAGAAAGGTGGAAGGAGTATATAGAGGGTCTATACAAGGGCGATCTACTTGAGGACAATATTATGGAAATGGAAGAGGATGTAGATGAAGATGAAATGGGAGATATGATACTGCATGAAGAGTTTGACAGAGCACTGAAAGACCTGAGTCGAAACAAGGCCCCCGGAGTAGACAATATTCCATTGGAACTACTGACGGCCGTGGGAGAGCCAGTCCTGACAAAACTCTACCATCTGGTGAGCAAGATGTATGAAACAGGCGAAATACCCTCAGACTTCAAGAAGAATATAATAATTCCAATCCCAAAGAAAGCAGGTGTTGACAGATGTGAAAATTACCGAACTATCAGCTTAATAAGTCACAGCTGCAAAATACTAACACGAATTCTTTACAGACGAATGGAAAAACTAGTAGAAGCCAACCTCGGGGAAGATCAGTTTGGATTCCGTAGAAATGTTGGAACACGTGAGGCAATACTGACCTTACGACTTATCTTAGAAGAAAGATTAAGGAAAGGCAAACCTACGTTTCTAGCATTTGTAGACTTAGAGAAAGCTTTTGACAATGTTGACTGGAATACTCTCTTTCAAATTCTAAAGGTGGCAGGGGTAAAATACAGGGAGCGAAAGGCTATTTACAATTTGTACAGAAACCAGATGGCAGTTATAAGAGTCGAGGGACATGAAAGGGAAGCAGTGGTTGGGAAGGGAGTAAGACAGGGTTGTAGCCTCTCCCCGATGTTGTTCAATCTGTATATTGAGCAAGCAGTAAAGGAAACAAAAGAGAAATTCGGAGTAGGTATTAAAATTCATGGAGAAGAAATAAAAACTTTGAGGTTCGCCGATGACATTGTAATTCTGTCAGAGACAGCAAAGGACTTGGAAGAGCAGTTGAATGGAATGGACAGTGTCTTGAAAGGAGGATATAAGATGAACATCAACAAAAGCAAAACAAGGGTAATGGAATGTAGTCTAATTAAGTCGGGTGATGCTGAGGGAATTAGATTAGGAAATTAGGCACTTAAAGTAGTAAAGGAGTTTTGCTATTTGGGGAGCAAAATAACTGATGATGGTCGAAGTAGAGAAGATATAAAATGTAGGCTGGCAATGGCAAGGAAAGCGTTTCTGAAGAAGAGAAATTTGTTAACATCGAGTATAGATTTAAGTGTCAGGAAGTCATTTCTGAAAGTATTCGTATGGAGTGTAGCCATGTATGGAAGTGAAACATGGACGATAAATAGTTTGGACAAGAAGAGAATAGAAGCTTTCGAAATGTGGTGCTACAGAAGAATGCTGAAGATTAGATGGGTAGATCACATAACTAATGAGGAAGTATTGAATAGGATTGGGGAGAAGAGAAGTTTGTGGCACAACTTGACCAGAAGAAGGGATCGGTTGGTAGGACATGTTCTGAGGCATCAGGGGATCACCAATTTAGTATTGGAGGGCAGCGTGGAGGGTAAAAATCGTAGAGGGAGACCAAGAGATGAATACACTAAGCAGATTCAGAAGGATGTAGGTTGCAGTAGGTACTGGGAGATGAAAAAGCTTGCACAGGATAGAGTAGCATGGAGAGCTGCATCAAACCAGTCTCAGGACTGAAGACCACAACAACAAACAACAATTACTGTGTTACGTACACTGAGTATTCTCTTAGCTAGCACCTACCAGTTCGCTACCTGTATTAACGATGCGCTGTTAGCCAGAGAAATGTCTAGGGTGCAGTCCACTCCACTATATCCGTGGAAAGGTGGCGGCTGGACTGATTTGTTTCAAACTAAAAGACAATATTCGTTTATAACGTCGACTATTATTTGTCCTTTGGCGTCCGTTCTATGAGAGTGCAAGAGTACTAACCTAACATTTGTGTTCATTAACAAAAGTAGTCGTCTGTCATTCTTAAATCGCGCAATTTCTTTTATTAATTCAGCAAAAGGTTCTGTATCAAATGAGTACTGGGCTTAGATCGACGAGATGATCCATGTTTCCCTGCCTGAAGCTATTTCGACTGTAACCGTATGCTGTGTGTGTAGTTGTGTCATTTGCGTTGCTGTAATGTTAGTGTTCGCTGCAAATATTGTAGCCTTGGCCTTGTTTATGCCTGTGATTTGCATGTACTGCCTCGAAGGTCTGGAATTCTTCCATCGCGTGTGTATGGTTTTTGGAGACAAAATGTCGGCGCATACATCGTTCACCAGCCTATCAAGTTCTGCGTCCACCGTCGTGTTTCTCATACAGTTTAGCTGCAAGATTTTCACTTAGGATGTTTAGCAGAAGCAAGGAACTTCGGCCCGCTCTGGGTGTATTCGAGGCACACACGTCTACGTTCCCTTGTCAGGTCCTTGTAGACATTGTCAAGGTCAAGGTCTTCATTTCTTCGTTCATATGATTTGCGTAGAAGATTACAGAGTTAGAGTTTATCTGTTTGTAGGTTATCGGTTCGTAGAATCGTTCTGTATGTGCAGCCGTGAGGTAGCATAAAGTGTCACCCACTGGGTGATTTAGTCTTTTCACCCGTCTTGAAAATCTCCTTTCTCTTCTAGTCGTAACTCTATTTGATGTACTGGATTGTGGTATTTATCTCTTGATGCAGTTTACGGGTTTGGGTGATTTGGCCCCTCTTCAGTTGAAGATTGTTGTGATTTTTCAGTGTGAGCTTTTTGTGTGTTCATGTTGTTTTTTGTATCCATACGGTGCGTGGACACTTTTTGTTGTTTGAAGTTTTTTGTTTTCGTTTGATTCTCATTGATAATGGTTTCTTACACCTGCGTGGTCTTTTTGTGCGTACTGCCACCGTAGACGAGACGTACAATTCGTATGTATGGTTTACATTTTGATGAGTCATGCTCATATTTTTCCGAACTGTCGTTTCATTATACGCTACCTTGTCCTCTGGTGAGGGAAGAATTAATTTACGTTTATATCGTTTCGGTGTATCCAGATGTACTGATGTTTTGCCTGTGTCATGATGCTGATCTGGATGGGCTTGATCGTGTCTCGGACGTCTATCGTCATTTTACGTACTTTTGTTAATTGTAGTGCGTTGTGTTTACGACTGTGTCATGGTCCTGTTCTTGGTGGGTATGACCGTACCTCGGATATCTATCGTCGTTTTTATATACTTCTGTTGCATTTAGTGTATTGTTGTTAAGGTCTTGTTTACTAAGGGCTTCCTCTTCCAATCATTCTACTCTATGAAAGGTCGCCGTTTGGAGTGTTGTCCACTGGAAAAATTCGTATTTGATGTGACTCGCCACACAGTAGTCCATGGAGCCGTAGAAGCATACATCGTCGATGTAATCTGTTAGGCTAAAATATTTTTCTTGGAGCTATTGAGGGGACTCACGTCCGTTGAAGAGTCTATGGTCAGTTGCAGGGCAAGTTGTTGCCTCCAGGCTACGGCGCCACGCTCTAGGTTTGGTTGCTAGAGACTTGTGCTTTGGTTCTGCGAGGTGGGATGCTGGTTTTCATATCTGTGTTTTGTTGAGAGGACGTCTGTATGTTTCTGCTATTGATATTTCTATTCATATCACTACCCATAGGTCCAAAGAGTGTTGCTTCATTGCTTTTGTTTTGGTGTGTGCTAGTTGACATTGTTGGTGACATTATACTCCGTTTCTTCTATCTGTCTTTTGTAGAGTTCTTTGCAAGTAGGACATCCTAGTACCCCAGCTTTGTTACATGTTCTTTTCCTGTTCTTACAGGGAATACAGCCAATAGTTGTTTCTTCATGACATTCGAAATTTTTACGACCAGATTTCGCACATTTCTCGCTACTAGTTTCCCTGCCACATCTTTTAGTCGAATCGCCAAAATCCCAACATTTGAAGAATTTTTGTACTGACACATAGTACCTAATGAGTAAAGATTCACATTCTATATACGCCGACTACTACGGTCGCAGCTTCGAATCCTGCCTCGGGCATGAATGTGTGTGATGTCCTTAGGTTAGTTCGGTTTAAGTAGTTCTAAGTTCTAGGGGACTGATGTCCACAGATGTTAAGTCCCATAGTGCTCAGAGCCATTTGAACCATATATACGCCCTATCCCTCTGTAATAAGAGTAATCTGACCCTTGGTGTCACCTCTAGGTTATTGTCCACTGTTCTTTCTCCTTCCAGGCGTGTTTTGAATCATATTTGGACTTCTTCTTGAAATTACTTTCAGGTGATGTGGTCACCGAGATTTATTTCAGACAGTTCTTCCAGAAAGTCTTGAACTGCGGGTGTAGTAGGAGCGCTGTGTGCTGCCAGTCGTGTTCCCAGTTTTCTGGGTTCTTCGCATCGAATGTCCCTTACGTTTGATGTTTTTTCAATAGAGTTGGTTAGCATCCCCACCAGAAACACCAAAAGTGAACAAGAGTTGTAGTTCATCGTACCCTAGACCATAAGGCCAGGGTTGTAGCGAGTGTGTCTTGGACGAATGCATTCTACGAGACAGCACTCAGCAGGTCTATGTTGTACGTCCAAACGAGCATCACATGCGTTCGGGCAGAATGTACTTTCATCACTAAAGACCACGGCGCGCCATTCTATCTTCAAAGTGATCCTGTGACGGCACTAGTCTAGCCGAGCACGTAAGTGCTGTGCTGTGAGTGGAAGACGGGCCAGAGGTTTCGGTGCCCATAATCCCACTGCTAATAACCGATTTCCAATAGTTCGTGTTGACACGTCTCGGCTCATAGGTCTTCTTATCTGTGATGTGGTAGCTGTACGATATGCCACTGTTTCCCTCACAATACGACGATCTTGGCTGGCGTCTGTGCCGTGGAGATGTCCAGAACCTCGTTTACGGGTGTGAGAATGTTCACGTGATCACCGATACCAGCATTGTTGCATAGCTGACGCATCACGTCCAGCTTATGAGGCAACTCTCCGAAAGGACCATACCGTCACTCGGAGGGCCGCAATTTGACTCCTTTTAATTGGCTGTAGGATCCACGTGTGCGTATCCGTGGCATGATTACCTACCTGCTTCACACGTTTCTTAGCATAACGTTTATAAACGTCGGTTTTCGTTCATTACCATCACGAACACGTTTAAATTAATAATGTTGTCGAAGTAATCGACTACGGTGATGGCTTAACGGTCGAATAGTAGAGACCAAAAAAATGTAGAATATCGCGAATAGTTCGTGTAGTTGGAATTTTTTTGCAGTTGTATGAGGGAGTGCCGCGAACAACACGCTACAAATCCTGGCTGGTGAGGGATGAGTGTATGCCGGCCGGTGTGGCCGAGCGGTTTTAGGCGCTTCAGTCTGGAAGCGCGCAACCGCTACGGTCGCAGGTTCGAATCCTCCATCGGGCGTGGATGTGTGTGATGTCCTTTAGGTTAGTTGCGTTTAAGTAGTTCTAAGTTCTAGGCGACTGATGACCTCAGATGTTAAGTCCCATAGTGCTCAGAGCCATTTTTTTGTGGAATTAAACATGACAGAATGCGACAAATTGTTGAAGACGGATTCGTGGTTCGTTTCATCTGTCACATTTTTATTTACAGTTGTTTCATGTACTTTATAATCCATTTACAATTCTGTTCATAGCAGTCAAGTTTCTCATCAGATACCTCGAAGATGGTTGGTAAGTATTTTAGATCAATTTCTTTTGCTTTCATGTCCTGACTTAGACACCACAGAATTTACTTGTTTATTAAAAACCTTCGCACGAGCCCTCTCATATCTAGGAATAGCTGTCACTTTAAGGTGCCTTCTCTCTTTTCTGTACTGCAACAGCGTAGTATAAACATACTCGACAGGCTGTTGTAAGGAAAATTTCTGCTGATGGTAGCTGATTTTTACAGACTACGTGGTTCTTCATAACTACTGTGTCCTTGGTTCTAAAGAGTCAACATTTCTTAGCCTGTGTTTCAAGAAGTGTATGTCTCTATTGCAGAAAAATTAAAGCTAACTTAATATTTGGATGATGCAATATCCCTGTATGCAGGTCACCTTTTACCTTAATAATGACAATTGACACTACACACGTGTATCATAAAATACTGTTTCTTATATGCGCTTTCTATAACATATAAACTGTGATAGCATATCGTTCATTAGTTTCTATTCCTAATGGACCTAATGGACGTGAATTCATCTACAACGCTCAGTTTCACTGCCTGCAGCCTTTCCTCATTTTTACTGATAACAGTTATCCCACCTACAAATATTTATATTTTTACGAGCTCACATTAAGATAATTTAACTCCCCTGACAATCTGTAGTGCTGCTTTCAGTTCGGATAGAGAATGGAAGTATGATATACACTGTCTGATGAAAGGTATCCAGGCACACATTAGTGCAGATTAATATGGGTTGGGTCCATTCTTAAACTTTGCTAGGGAGACTTCCTATGATGTGCCTGAGTGTCTGTGGAGGAGTGGCAACCTACTCATCCACAAGAGCCGAGTTGGCCAAAGGAGTCTGGAGCGAAGTCGACGTTCTAGTTCATTCCAAAGGTGTTCCATTGGATTCAGGTCGGAACTCAGACAGTCTAGTCCATTTCAGTTATGTTACTGTCCACCAATCGTTGTATCACAGACGTTGCTTTATGACGGGGTGCAGTGTCATTCTGATACAGCCGTCGTCCTGTACTGTATGCAGCACACAATGCTTTAAAATATATCTTTTCACAGTTAACGTTTTCTTAAGTGAAATTCGGAGAACACACCCTAAACATGAAAATCACCCCCTTATCGTAACACCACCTATATCGTACTTCACTGTTGGGATTACACATGATGGCAGGTAAAGTTTTCCAGGCATCTGCCACACCCAAACACTCCGATCGGATTGCGACATAGTATTGCGTGATCCATCGCTCTAAATCACCCTTTTCCAGTCACCAACAGTCCAGTGGCGGCGCTCTTCGCACAACCTCAAGCGTCGCTTATCATTGACAGCAGAAATGTGTGGTTTATGTGAAGCTGCTAGAACACTGTGCCTCGTTCATGTTAGCCCCCTACGCCGAGACGTTGTACTGACTGGACGTCTCACAGCACCGTGGAACTCACTAATGATTCCTTCCACTGATTCCCTGCAGCTTTTTACAACCACCGCTTCACAGTCACTTCGCCAACAGTCGACTGCTACATTATATACTAGTGGTTCCGCCTCTCGTGACATCTGGTGGTCAGTTCCGCATTACATAGTAGTGTCCGAATACTTTTGATCAGACTGACCAAATACACTATAATTCAAAGTTCCTCTCGGGTGTTAAGCTGGAGTGAGTCGCCGATTCTGAGGGAATTTTCGTCAACAATAATTTCCGCATATTTGCTGTTGGTGCTGCTGTGGTCTATCGGATTGTCCTCTAATAACATCAGAAATTGGTTCAAATGGCTCTGAACACTATGGGACTTAACATCTGAGGTCATCAGTCGCCTAGAACTTAGAACTACTTAAACCAAACTAATCTAAGGACATCACATACATCAATGCCCGAGGCAGGATTCAAACCTGCGACCGTAGTGGTCGCGCGGTTCCAGACTGAAGCGCCTAGAACCGCTCGGCTAACAACATCATTTGTACTCGGATCCTACTCGTCGGTTTGCAGCCTGTCACGCCACAGCATATGAAAAATATATTTTCTCGGACTGTGTAATCAAAGACATAAATGGGATATGACACTGCTAAACAAAGATACCAAATTCCGTCTTAGGAAGTGTTGGAAGATTTGTTGGTTGGTTGGTTGATGTGGGGCAGGGGATCAAACAGCGAGGCCATAGGTCCAATCGGATTGGGGAAGGATGTGGAAGGAAGTCGGCCGTGCCCTTTCGAGGGAACCATGCCGGCATTTGCCTGAAGTGATTTTAGGGAAATCACGGGAAGCGTAAATATGGGTGGCCGGACGAGGGTTTGATCCGCCGTCCTCCTGAGGGAGAGTCCAGTGTGCTAACTACTGCTCCACCTCGCTCAGTACATGTTGGAAGCCAGGACTCTGCAGAGCAGCTTAAAGTACGATGTGAACACAGTGACAGCGCTGCTGCGACTGAGTCACACAGGGCAGGGCACGACACCCTCCTCTCCCTTCCTCCCTACATCCGCCCCCCCCCCCTCCCCCCGCCCTTGCTCAGCTCACAGCTTTTCATTTTAGCTATCGCCTGGGGTGGGCATTGTGGAACGAAACAAGCGTGTGTCATTCAGGCATACGAGTTTGCTCTCGGTGTGCCCACTCACGAGCCGGATACACATAGTCGCTCGGATAAACAACGAAATGTTTTTGCAGTATGTACGCGTTGTAGATTTTACAACAATCAACGTATAATTGTATACAGGTTGCATCTCCCAAGAGCCGTCAACCGTATTCTCTCTGGTATTTCGGTGGATATTAGCAACTTCACCTTTGCAATCTGTAGTTGGAGTCAGCCCAAACAAATACTGCTCATCACGTCTTCATGCGATGCCCAGTGTCAATGGAAACCGTCAGTTTGTGTTTGGTTACAAAGAAAAATTTTTTAAAGTGCAATTTTACGTGCCGATTCGACAGAGCGGTCCCAGTATAGTCTACTACGATATTCGCTTCATTAACAGGGACAGGAAAACAGGAATAACCAATATTCCAGTATTCCAGCAGAGACAGCGCCGACCTGTCCCGCGCTGACTGCTACTGCTGTGTGGAAACGCTACTTAGTCACTGCTAGATTACTAATTACTCTTCTTGTTTCACTACTCCTGTTAATACACATCGATAAAACAGATACAGTACTAAAATAACAGCGACGCTAGGTGTCGTATGTGAGACGTGATGAGCAGCGTTAGGTTGCACTAACTCTAGCCACACGTTGCAAAACCGAAATTACAAATATCTTCCGAGAGACGAGAGACAATGGGCCTGACGACTCATAGGAGGCACACCTAGTCTAAATTAAGAATGTTTTCTGAGATTCGAGCTGCAGTTGGTACTTTTAGTCTTACTTTGCAAATTTGGTACCATGCGTTTCGCTTTTGTAGTATGTTAATCTCTACTTCTTATCAATGTAAAGAATGGCTTTTGAATTAATCAGTTATCCTTTTTCGTCTCTTAAATAAGTAACTGCAAGATGAATTTCGATTGAAAATTATATGTCAGTATAGCTCTCACGTTTATTCATATAGTTAAACAATTATAGGGTATTTAGTACAAATGTTCTTAAACGTGAAGTAGCCACAACTGTTAACTACAAGTAGAAACTGAAAACTTTATTGTTGTTTCGTTTATCAGGGCCGATTTTTGACTTATTTTCTCTTTAAAGGTAATGGACCTCAAAACACGGTACACTGAGTGACAGACTTAAAGAATCACTTTTTCGAAACCCTGTACCTACCTTCCATAGCCGTGCACAAGTCTGAAATTTGGCTCAGGAGTACCTAATACCTTCTTCTGTAATTGTGAAAACGCGTGTTGCCCTGCGACGTCATCCTCGGACTCTACGACACTTCAAATTGCAAAGTATTGGCACATGAGAAAAAAAGATCAGATGTCAGAAGATCATGTGACATGTAAAATGGGTTAATGATGAATGATTAGCACCAAATTTCACCACAATTATGCCCAAAGCTACCGTGGCCGTGTCACATCGGTATGTCGCCACAGCCTTTGTTACCCACATTTCATCCCCTTCTTTTAATGCCTCTGTCGTAGAGGTCGTAACCTCGTTGAGATCACGCAGTCTTCTTATAAGTTCCCGAGGAAAACATTTGAGACGCTCCGTCGCTCGGAATCGACAGAAGCAGACCTCAGGGGGTGCCACAATGGGCGTCAATGAAACCACTCATTTCCTTGG
This sequence comes from Schistocerca americana, assembly GCF_021461395.2. NCBI lineage: Eukaryota > Metazoa > Arthropoda > Insecta > Orthoptera > Acrididae > Schistocerca > Schistocerca americana. Next base: position 857,937,735 of record NC_060130.1, on the reverse strand, counting down.
GACGTTGATTGCCACATATTTTACGGTCGAGAATGACAATTTGGAGTGCTATGTGAAAGACGTAGATGTTCTTGTCAATCTTTTATGCTGTTGATATCTCCCTGACGTTTCAACTCTTCTCTAGGGTCCAAATGGTTCAAATGGCTCTGAGCACTATGGGACTTAACTTCTAAGGTCATCAGTCCCCTAGAACTTAGAACTACTTACACCTACCTAACCTAAGGACATCACGCGCACCCATGCACGAGGCAGGATTCGAACCTGCGACCGTAGCGGTCGCACGGTTCCGGACTGTAGCACCTAGAACCGCTCGGCCATCTTGGCCAGCCCTTGTCTAGGGACACTGTGGACTGATAGTCACATTCAACGTTGTGTCACCACTTTGGAATGCTTTGAGACCGTAAATTTTGCTCTGGTGCACAGCGTGGAGCCACTAGGAATCCTTCGAAACCGTTCAAAGAAATTTGAACGTAATCCGAAGCAGCTAAAGCTGTTTATGGTTTTTCAGTGTTCCTGTTTCATGCCCTCCGGTGCGACACTGTCACTTGTGTGAATAAAACGGTATAGGGTCCCTCTAAGACCCCCTAGTTTGTTAAAACAGTCCGTGGCATACGCCCACATTTATTGAAAGGAAAAACTCTGAAGCACCCATAGGTCCCTGCAGGTAGGCAACCGCTAGGAAGTTAACACGGTCGGTGGAGCCGTTTATTACTCTGAGATTTATTCCACCTGACTACCATTATGACTAAACCGAATGTTGGAATGTGACATAACGTAAGTTACATACAATTATTAATGTTTCGGTGCCAGCCTTGACAGCCTTGGTGCCACAGAGATTGTATTAAATAAGACGCGTTGTGGGCCATCGTCCACCTAACATTTCTTGCATGTCGTAAGCACCACAGACCTTTACATTTCTCGAAGGTGTTCGGCTTTCAAAGACAGTACATCTCTCCCGCTGACGATGCTACTCATTGTAAACAATCTTGAGATGCAACAAATCACCCAATTGTAATGAAAAGGGTGTTGCAGCAAATAAGAGGACGGACCTACCGTGATAAATAAGATATAATTCAGAGGTGCAGTGTCCTCGATAAAAGCACATGTTACAGCTGCAAGGGATTGCTATAACAGTAATATTCGGCACCTGCAGTTAATCCGAGAACACAGAAATGACAAGGTATCAGGCAAACGTCATCCCTTATGCGCCTTATAATGACACATCTCTCATTTATGTTCATAAATTATCATCACAATGTATCAGGCTCTATCCTTCAGGACAATGCAATATCCATTAGCCCCTTCTAGAAGAACCTGTCTTCTCTTTACGTACATAGAATTTAGATACCGGTTTCACTCAGAGTTAAACATTTAATTTTGTACTTCAGCAAAGGACTTCTAATGATGCAACTACATCAAACACTCGCTCGCCTGAACATTAGCACATTACACAATGAATTTAGATTCGTTTAACTGCACTCGACACTACGCCCATGTTGCATATAGTAAAACCTCGAAGACTTATCGGAAATTCACTCCAGCGCCGAGCCATGCAAGAAATCACTTACCCATGACGATGAGATTGCATCTTGATTGCGATACGCGGTTCTACCGTCGTTCTGAAGTCCATAACAGTTGAAATGGCATTTCGTATCACACGATCACTCAATCAAAATCACTGCCTCGCGTACGGTTTTACTGCCGTATTAAATTGCGGAATAACCTGTCGCTGCACTGTAAAAATACTTACTGACCGAATAAAGTTAGCATTTCATCGGAGTGGTCAGCTACTGGTCTGTCCATCAGGCAGGACCCAGACCGACTATCCAGAGCGAAAGCGCCAACGCCAAAACTTAACGCTCCCCTCCACTTTATTCGTACCTCCGCACTGGTGAGTACTCACGTCGTTACTCATATTATAAACTAATGAAAGAAAATATCGCGTAAGAGACGAGATCGTTTTCTTAAGCCCTGTCCTCAACTACGTGCTGTAGATTGTATTTAAAATATATTTTTCTTAACCTGAGGGGTTAAGAAAACTGCCGATATCTTGCAATATCGCCATCCAGGTTTTACATGCTGGTTGGTGGGAGGGAGGGGGGGGGGGGGAAGTTCCCCTCAGCATTCACAGTCCCACGCATTTTCTGATGCCGGAACGGTATTACTACGCTGAAATGGTTCTAGAAGGTACTAGAAACCTATCATTGTCCCACGCCGCTGGCACTCCTATATACATCCAGCCACTCAACCAGTAAGCCTTCCCGCTCGAGATGACTCAGAGCCTTCCATACCGATCGTTCGACGTGTGCCTGCCCACTGCCTTCTGCATACTCTCATTTACATTTACTTTGATTAACAACGAAAATATATTAATTCACATCGCCTTATGGGTGGCGTGAATTACTTTGGTTTAAATTTGGGTGAAGCCCTTACGATATTATTATTATTAAAATTACTACTGAAGCCTTTAAATAAAACTGCAAAATAGAGTGGGTATATTTATACAGTACTACATAACGTAGTTGCTACGTTACACATTTGACACACATCTGATGCCAAATCCCTGCTTGCAGGAGCCTAGAACTACTCTGAAGGATTCTCAGTAAAGCTACATTTTTGAAATTCTTAGTAAATGTGGGTGGACGCCATCAAGGGTTTCGTCAAACACGGGGGTGTTAGAGGGACCTTTTGCCATTTTATTCATGCATGTATCAATGTCACACCCCTCCATAACAACGCCACAGGAGGTGGTGAAACAGGAGCACTGAAAAAGCATAAACACCTTTTCCTGCTTCAAGTCATGTTCAAATTTCATCAAATGATTTTGAACAGTCCCTACTGGTTCCACCATGAACATCAAAGCAAGAACCGTGATTGCACGTGAGGTGACATGTACATGCACCATTATAGACGATGGTAGTAGGCACCTTTCAGCCAAGTTTCAAACTTATTCATTCTAATGAGAGACAGTTACAGGGTTTCGAAAAAGTGATATTTTAGTTATGTTGTGCAGTGTATTTTCCTTCAACAAAAAGCCCTTAATAATAATACAAAAAAGGGTGCTGAAGATAGTTTGGTTATTACTATTTCTGTAAGTTCTTCAGACTCCGTCTGTGTACTTGACCTGAAGTTATTCCTCTGTTTAAGAGTCACTGTTTGTCATTAACATTAACACAAACAACCTATTAATTTCTTTCATAACAGTATATATTCTTTTACTTTGCAATATCCAACCATTTACATAATTTTTTGAATAGGTGATGAGCATTTCGTTATTTCCTTGGGTCACTGGGGCGTCTACAGAACATTCTAACATAAATATAATCACCTGTAGTAGCCATTGACCGTTTTGGAATTGATCGTACCCAATATGATGTTTCACATGGCCTGCAGTTAGCAGGAGATTTCTCTGATACTTTAGGTGTGGTAGGGAATTTCTTCACCTATTTGAAAGAAACACTCTGACAAGTTACAGCTTGCTTAACTACTAATTTCATCTGTTACCTTGTGCTCGCTCATTACATCAGATTCAAGTGCTAGATCCAGACAGTTATACTTCGTGCTATAGGCATTTACCAGTATGTCTGTAGTAGAACTAACCAATATACATTCTGCTTTCACATTGTAAACATTACCTCTGGAAGCACTCACAATCTCTACATTGTAACACTCAATATTTATTTCGTGTTTTCGTGTTTGTTAATGTCGAGAATTGCCCTCCCATATGCACCAACGCAACCATTACATACAAACTGAAATATATCGAAATGATCATGGATTCGTCTTACACTTTGACTCATCAGAATTTTTCAAGGACACCACGATAGCGTTTTCGCTACTAGCAAATAACTGGCCCTAAAATACTTTCCCAGATATTAGAACAGGATTTTCAATGAATTGTGGAAAACAAGATAAGTCATTGGTTGCTGGTCGTTTAGAAATTTTCCACTTTCAGATGCCATAAACAGAGAGAGCTAGGCAAGTATATCACGAATGTAAATGGGAAATCTGAACAAGTTCTTCTCTCCTTTCCAAATGTTTTTCTTTTACTTTCTTCCTTATAAGCGCATAAGAGCTTGGAAATTTTTTCGGAGTAAAGTTTTGATCTTTTAAAGGCTGGAAGTACTCCTATCTATTAATTTGAAGATTTACCGCTTCTAGAACATAACATAAGCTCATGTTCCAGTATATAGATCTGAATGTACGACAAAGCGATCGCTTCAGTTCGAGACTTCAGTCAGTGCAAACATATCTTGCGAGATCTCTGTCAGGCTGTGAATGTACTGCGCAGTTAGTCTTTGTTTTATCACTACAGTTAAATTTACGTGTGCAAAAGCTGTCTCTAGAAAAAAAAGAAAATTCGTGTAAATTTCTGTGTAAGAAAAGTTTGTGTTGTGATACCGTCGAGAAGCTTCTTTACTATGAAATCAGAAACCAAGGAATACGATCTACCGCTAAACATAATACGACAAGCCTGACTTCGATCTGCAACAAAAATAAATAAAATTTTTATTCATTTATCTTTCAGCTAGGTACTTTTTGTTAATGTTGTCTCTTTCCAGGTAAATTAGGTGTGTACTGAATGTGCAATTAAAAGTGCTTGAAGAGTACATTGCTATGGAACCAATTTTCAACAGTGGTTTTTTCGTAAAAAATAAAAGGAACGAGCAGCATTGTAACTCCTAGAATGTGGACTGTTGCAGGACTATTTAAAGCTAAGTAATAAATTCTACAAGCAATCAGAGGATTTTTCAACGAAGTCTTCGAAGTTTATCGGAAACCCATTATTACATATTATGTCATCCACAGCCCTTCTTCTAACTCTACAGAAACAAAATGGCAGCATAGCACACAAATTAAAGTCTGCTGACAAATTCAATCAAGAAATGGAAATGATAAAACAGAGGAACACTGAAAATGAATCTGATCCAGACACACGTCTCAAAACACACATAAAAAGACTTTTTCCCACAAATTCCTTCCTGGAAGTATTTCATTTTACGTTCCAAAAGACATAGAAGAAGTGACATAGACATATATGTTACCACTGAAAAACACTAGGGCACAAATCGGCTCATAGTTCAAAACAGCAAACGCTCTGTACCATACTGACACATACCAAATGGAATATTTGGACTGTGATTGCTCCTGCACTACTCACATTACCACATCATTTGATATCCAGTTTAAAGAACACGTTGCGCACCACGAGACACAAAATACCACAAATAACCAGTAGCCATTCACTAGCATGAAACAAAACATCATGCTGATAAAAGAGTATCATTATTCAGCGTGAGTTATGAAAAGGGAAACAATCTAAATAAACGAGTTTCAAAGGAAACAACCACAATTCGTCACAATAAATATGTTCGCTAATGAAATTCGTATAGATATTCCATAACAATATGAGAATAAAAGTGAGGTCCATACCTACTACAGCAGAGGGAAAAATGATCTTTAGCACCTATTATTAAAGCTATCAGGGGTTCAGAAAGGAATTCAGTTTGCAGCAACAAGAATCTTAGGTTATATCATCAATGACAGCAGCAAAGAAATTTTAAATCTCACCCAAAAATAAAGGGTGATTCAAAAAGAATGCCACAACTTTAGGAATTTAAAACTCTGCAACGACAAAAGGCAGAGCTAAGCACTATCTGCGGCGAATTAAGGGAGCTATAAAGTTTCATTTAGTTGTACATTTGTTCGCTTGAGGCGCTGTTGACTAGGCGTCAGCGTCAGTTGATGCTAAGATGGCGACTGCTCAACAGAAAGCTTTTTGTGTTATTGAGTACGGCAGAAGTGAATCGACGACAGTTGTTCAGCGTGCATTTCGAACGAAGTATGGTGTTAAACCTCCTGATAGGTGGTGTATTAAACGTTGGTATAAACAGTTTACAGAGAATGGGTGTTTGTGCAAAGGGAAATGTTCTGGACGGCCGAGAACGAGTGATGAAAATGTAGCACGCATCCAGCAAGCATTTGTTCGCAGCCCAGGAAAATCGACTCGCAGAGCTAGCAGAGAGCTGCAAATTCCACAATCAACTGTATGGAGAGTCCTACGAAAAAGGTTAGTTATGAAACCTGAACGTCAACTACCCGAGGCGATGGATCGGCCGCCAGGCAGCCCGTGACAGAGCACTTCATCACTGGCCTCCAAGAAGCCCTGATCTTACCCCCTGCGATTTGTTCTTATGGGGGTATGTTAAGGATATGGTGTTTCGGCCACCTCTCCCAGCCACCATTGATGATTTGAAACGAGAAATAACAGCAGCAATCCCAACTGTTACACCTGATATGCTACAGAGAGTGTGGAACGAGTTGGAGTATCGGGTTGATATTGCTCGTGTGTCTGGAGGGGGCCATATTGAACATCTCTGAACTTGTTTTTGAGTGAAAAAAAAACCTTTTTAAATACTCTTTGTAATGATGTATAACAGACGGTTATGTTATGTTTCTTTCATTAAATACACATTTTTAAAGTTGTGGTATTCTTTTTGAATCACCCTGTATTTTTCCCGGACAACTCCTTCCATTCCATGGACGAATTTCTACTCAACAATTGTTAGCATGAATTAAAACAAAAATAAATAAATAGAAATGAAAGAAACGTTCTTTGTAAGTGTAGCTGTATTTTTTCTTTCTTTCACTGGTGCCATGTCACACACTGACGCAGGGTTGGCATTGTTAGGAACGGGTTTTGCAAGGTTAGTGGAAAGGAGTGGCCGGAAGCCCTTCCTGCCCCCACCCCGTACCCCCTGGGAAGGAATTAGTGTACCCCAACTGTCTGCGACTAGTGTAGTCCGTGGAAAAGTGCGAAAGTGTTCGGATGTGTGCGAGCCGAGGAAATGAAGCGGGACGTGGGGACCAGCCCGGTATTCACGTAGGGGATGTGGACAACCGCTTAAAAAGCGCATCCAGGCTGGCCGGCACACCGGCCTTCGTCGTTAGTCCGTCGGGCGGTGTCGATCCCGGGCCGGCGCGCATACCCGAGTGCAGGAAGCAGTGCGTTAACGCGCTCGGCCAACCTGGCGGATAAGACTAAAAAAGTAATTTAGACACCAATGTTGATACTAATCACGTATACATATCCTGTAAACTAATTCCTTCCACACAATCTCGATAAATTAATCCTTCAAATTATCGGTGGAGCATGTAACTAACTTACGAACTTGAGAAAGGATAGACAGCCACGGCGTTGCGCTTGGGAACGAACATCTCGGAAACGGTGAAGCTCGTCTGCTGTTGGCATTCCGATGGTGTGAACATCTATGAAAAATGCTTGAATGACGATCAAACAATGAGTATGCGACAAGTTATTGGACGTCTACACCTCATCGCAGACAGTGGAGGGTCGGAGGCTTGTCCACTCTGTAATGTAGGATAGGAGGCGATCTGTGGCAGACATGAAGACAGAATACAACACTGTTGCAGGAACAAGTATTTCGGATCACACCGTTCAGCGTACATTGTTGACGTGGGGTTCTGCAGCAGGTGAATCATACGTGTTCCCGTGTTGACCCAACGACATCGACCATTTCGAGTACAGTTTGTAGAAGATCATCGAGATTGGACCATGGATCAGTGAAAATGTGTCGCCTGGTAAGACGAATCAGTTTCTTGTTACACAATGTCAATTGTCGTGACCAGTTACGTAGTCATCCAGACGAACGGCTGATCGAATCAAGCACACCCAAACGGAAGCACATAATTTGGGAGGCGGCGGGCGTTCATTTCATGCTAAGGCGGACATTCATCTGGGCGTCTCTGGGACCTGTGAAGGTAGCACTACAACTGTGGAACACGTGAAAATTCCTACGGTTCACCTGTATCCCTTCATGCCTGATGCCATCTCCTGCTAGCACGACAATCGTGCTACAATGGTTTGAGGAATATGGTAGTGAACGTTCGTCGAAGCCTTCGCCACCAAATCCGTCCGATATGAACCACATGTGAACGCTATCGTGCACCAGCTCCGTGATGACGATCCATCAGTCTGTAATCTACGGACATGAGTAACCTGTGCGTAGGCATTTCGTGCCACATGCCCTAGAAACCTACCAAGGACTCGCAGAAAGAAAAATGAACCAACCAGAAGGGGAGACGGAAACGAAATTAACCGCCACGCATGTTATTTCAGTGATTACAAAATTGAGTCAAATTTACAAAGAACTAAACAGCACCAACCCACTTGTCAGTATGACGTTTCCACCCCTCTGGCCTTTATGCAAGCAAGCACTGATGCGGTTGAAAAGGGAATCAGAAAGCTGTTGAAACCTCTCCTGAGGCAAGAAGGCCTACAACTTTTGAAGTTGACATCCAAACTGGTCCTGGACGTGTTCTATGAGCGGCAGATGTAAGGATCTTGCTGGACAAATGATTACCTCAGCCTCATGCAGACAGTTCAGAGAGACACGTGCCGTGGGTGAACGAGAATTGTGCTGTTGAAAAATAGCACCACGATACTTACGCATGAGGGTTATCACACGAGGACGCAGGATGCCCATGAAGTGCCGTTATACTGCCAGAGCTCTCTCCTCACTTCCAGCCATGATGTGAAGACATACAAGATAGCTCATTTCTTCATGACCCCGTTGTGCGTCTTCAAAACAGTGGGAGAATGGGGATTCTCATCAGGTCGATCGAAAATTCCCGACGGTTGTCATCCGAGGTAGAGCAGAACCGCGATTCATCACTGAATACAATGTGGCATCGTTCATCAGCAGCCCAAGCTTCCTTGTCATTTCATCATCCCATTGGCTATCGTTAGTGATGTGGTGTCAATGACAGGTTAGGAATGGGACGGTAATTCCCCAGTCTGATTACTGCTAATCTCTGACAAATTGTGTTTCATGACAAATATTATTTTATTAAGTGCATTACTTTTTCCGGATGACAGGCACAGATACTTGGTGCACAATATGCTGGTCCTTTCTTGTGATGGTCAGATACGATCGAATAGGTCCTTGACGAGAAATTTTCCCGCCCTCACTTTCTCATGCAATTCATCAACGGGCCAGTGTCAAATCTGAATGTCCCACAAATCTGGATAGTGACAGATTCGATCAGCCGGCCAAAGCCTGTCAGGTATTGATAAAGTTGCCTCATTGTGATAACTCTGCCTCAAATGAGTATGCGGCATCCCCGTGTTCCTCACAATGACCACACAATATCTAACACTGTTTATGCCCCTTTAAACACTGATCTGCGAATTTTATGGATGAGACAGAGAAAATAACTTAACATTGTAAACACTCAGTGGAAACGAATGAAGTGTGGAAGCATGCTGTCACAAGTCTCCCGGTACTGTACGGAAATTTGGACGTCGTATGATGTGAGGTCAGCGTAACTATAGCGCCAAAAACGGCTGGCCGCACAACACGAGGAAGTTGAAGGAAGAGGAAAAGGCAGTGTGTGACAATGATCAAGCAGTTAAGGTGCACTGTGGCGGTGTTCTTTATTCCAACATGGCCCGAAGGCAACATTTGGATGATCTCACACGGGAAAGAATCATCGAGAAACTGGAAGAAACACGAAGTGTGAGGAATGTACGCCATAAGTTCACGGTATTGTTTAACGTGCATTTGCATAAGGAGCGTTCCGAACCATAGGCTCCCCTGCTCGAACGGGAGGATGTGGCCCCCAGTTGTCAGCTACAGCAGCAGATAACTGCTACATCGTGCAGTAAGCAAGACGGAACCTACGTAAGACAGTTAGTGCAATAGCAGCGACATTTAACAGGTCTGCGAGGCACGTAGTCTCACTCGCTTTAGTGGGACGGCGACTGCATGGGTGTGATACGTTCGCCCGACGACGGTCGTTGTGTCCCGTTGACACCCGTACATCAACGGCACCGCTTGTGATGGTGTCACAACCACAGGAACTGGACAAAAGAGGAGAAGGGTCGCGTGCTCTACTCTGATACTGGGCATAATCTCGTACGGCGAGAGGTGGCCACACGTAACGCACCCAGGGACGTACTCGAACATTATCTTTCATAGTCGAACATGATAGTTTTGGTGGTCCGGATGTTAAGATGTGGGAAGTAATAATTTTGCATGGGCTTACTGACCTACGAATCTTTGAACACAGCATACTCATCGGACAATGTCATTATGACACTGTACTCCTTAACCACGTACGCGTTTTCAGGGATGTATTCGGACCTATTTAATTTTTATTGGTGACAACGGTCTGCTGCATCGTACAGTGCAGGTGGCGTAGCTCTGGGAAACAGAGGATATACTGCGACAGGTTTGGCCTGCCCGTTCCTGACACTTAAATCCCATCGAGCACGTGTGGGGTGCGTTAGGGACACGAAAGTAACACATCGATGGGCACCAACGACCATCCAGCACTTGTCAGCAGCCGTACTGCAGGAACTCCTTAGCACTTAGCACGGGAGTGTGTTGCAGAATATACATAGCTGTCCGTGATTATCACACATCTAGGTGAGGCATGTCCCACCTTTTGTAATGTCCAGGGGACAAATAAGAATAGCCGTGACTTCACGGTAATTATTGTCTTCGAGTAGAAGTGTCATGTCTATTCGTCGCATTGTGAATTTCTATCAGTAACCTTCCACTGTTGTATTGTATGTTAACCGGGGGCCTAGAAACGACGGAGAAGCTCCGTCCCCGCCGCAGCCACAGTGGTCCACAACCCCACGACGACTAGCGCAGTCCACTTCAGGGTTATTGTTCGGTCCCCAGTGTGGACCCCCCCCCATGGAACGTCTCACACCAGACGCGTGCAACCCCTACGTTTGCGTGGTAGAGTAATAGTGGTGCACTCGTACGTGGAGAACTTCTTTGTGCAGCAATCGCTGACATAGTGTAGCTGAGGCGGTATAAGGGGAACCAGCCCCACATTCGCTGAGGCAGATGGAAAATCGCCTAAAAGCCATCCACAGACTCTCCCATCTCACCGGAACTCGACACAAGTCCGCCGGGCGTTATATCTCACGGCTAACCGGGCGGGCTCCACCTTCTATTATTCTGTAGCAGTTTTTTGTATGTATGCTCCAAGTTTCATCGAGCTATGTTACTCGGCAGTGACATATCATAACAAAGCTACTTTCGTTCTTAAGTTTTGCACACCAGTATATATCCTATCAAGGCCGATAACAACATTATCGCGAACACCATTGCACTCTAGTGGCCGTTCTACCTGTCAGAGAGAATTGCAACGCTAATCATTTACACTCATGCACTCGCCGACGTTATGTACGTGTATGAAGCTACACTGACAGTCGATCATGTCATCTGGGTGCATTACTTTCTTGGCTAGGAAAGCACACACACACACACACACACACACACACACACACACACACACACACACATCTCCCTCTCTCGCAAGCGCGTGCTTTTAGTTCACTAGATCTTCGTATGTCACGTTATGGACAGTGCTTTATGTATAATATTCTTAATATGCGGAAGAGCAGTCCATGAACAATGTAGAGTATTAAGATAATTATTTCGTTTTGCATTGTGAACGCCCATATAACTGAGAATACTACGAGTGACGTACTAAAAAAGATTTAGTTTCCGCCTTCATATTTTAGAAAGCGTTATGTCTTGAACAATAAACCGTATTTACAACTGATGTTACATTAATGTTAAATGAATATTTGTGGAAAATCATGTTGTACACGGTCAGCCGTTATCATATTCTTTGTTATTGTATTTAAATTTTTTCATAGCAGCTGACAGCGAACATCTTGAAGTTCGATAAATATCTGCAAGCCGTGGAGAACCAACTAGAGAAAATATTCTCAAGAAATTCATCTGATAATAGGGGTATAAGGCTTCGAAATACGTAGGGGCTTCATCAAGTAAGTTACACATAACGCACCACGCTAAGACCGTTGCGTAACAAGAGTGGTGGATTGTGACAAAAGTGTGCATCATCAGGGTTACCAGCACGATCAGATTTGCTGCTGCACAGATAACAGGTGCATCAAAGAGTTGGAGTGAAATTTCCTGACAACTGGGAACGTACTCCAAAGCTGAAGTTCGCGGTGCAGTATGATTTTATGGACCAATAAGTTTAAATTGTTCAAAGATTCACTGTAAAATTCTTGCGGCTTATGATCGAAACGCAGCGTCCTGTCCGGGATTAGTGAAATGGTGGCAACAATTTGACCAAGTCCTCACACACCGAGGTGATGTTTACCTGGAAGTCCAGAACTTTTACTATGCGTTTTCAATCTTTTCTGCAAGTTGGAGCCGGCCGCTGTAGCCGAGCTGTTCTAGGCGCTTCAGTCTGGAACCGCGAGATCGCTACGGTCGCAGGTTCGAATCCTGCCTCGGGCATGGATGTGTGTGGTGTCCTTAGGTTAGTTAGGTTTAAGTAGTTCTAAGTTCTAGGGGACTGATGCCCTCAGATGTTAAGTCCCATAGTGCTCAGAGCCATTTGAACCAGTTTGCAAGTTGGAAGAACATCTGGGGTTAAAGAGATTTCCCAATAATAAGGGCGTTCGCACAACGGTTCTGGAATGGCTCCGTTACAAAGGAACCAATTTCAATATTCAAGGAACTGAACGACTCATCTGAACATTCCGACAGTTGTTTACAGAGACATGTTAAATCTGTTGAAATATTGAACCATGTATCTGTGTCTCTTTGAAATGTAGTGCAACATTCAATAACAGTTACATGGCGTACCGAGCGAGGTAGCACAGTGGTGAGGACACTGGACTCGAATTCGGGAGGACGACGGTTCAAACCTGCGTCCTGTCAGACTGACTGAGGTTTTCTGTGATTTCCCTAAACCGCTTCAGGCACATGCAGGGATCCTTCGTTTGCAAGGGCACGGCCGACTTCCTTCCTCATCCTTCCTTAATCCGGTGGGACCTATGACCTCGCTGTTTGGTTCCCTCCCCCAAATTAACCCACCAATCTTATTTGGCGTACCATAATAATGTGTAACCGATGCCCTCCAGGATTCAGTAAAAGTTATGTTGCGTGTCATACATATGTGTAACTGACTCCCTCGCATATAACGTAAACCTAAAGTGATGGATTATGGTTTTCGATTTTTGCGCGAAACAGTCACGGTTAGACCTAGCATGGAATGTTGGCATTTAAAATGGAAGTGGCTTTGTTCCTCGTATCCTGAAACAGTATGTGGTCTAAGTTGCAGATCGTACTCAAACAGAAATAGATATTGTGGAAGTTCCTGCAACAAAATTTTAGTGCCTGGGATCATTCAATGACGCCGTCAAACGTAACGAATGCTAGTCATTATCAGTGAGTACATTCTTTCATGTAAAGTGTCTCCCTGCATTGAGATCCAACTAGGAATCCCCATATTCTTACACGATTGTCAGTTATATCGTAATGGAGCAATGAAGCTTGATGTACACCGAAAAATTTCTTTTATCTCTCTTAACTCGGTGAAACGCCACATGGAAATCTGACAGTAAATGTTTGATACTCTCTGTAACAGAGGTTAAGAGGCAAGGGCAAGTAACCGGGTACCCTAGAGTGTGCAGTTCGATAATGTGAATGACTGCAATTTAGTGAAGTCAACATATTTACCATACCATTATCAATAACAGGAACCATGACACTTTCTTGAAGTACCTAGGTAACATTTTGTGGAAGAGAACTAATATTATGTTCTAGGATGATTTGTAACGTCAAAAAATATAATTTTTCATGAGTTTATTATGTAAACGATACTGTCATTTAGTAAATTCTGTGACGTGAGTGACCTATGTTCACTATAGTCCCTCAAAAGTAAGAACAAAACTTTAAACAGTGAGCTACGTAGGTTGACGACGATCCGTATCATGACTTATGCAACTACGCTCATGCTAGTACAGGTGAAGTAATCAATACAACAAAATCTTCCTTTACAGAGAAAATGTATACCGTCCTGTCTAGTGTTTTACTGCGGAGACTTGCACAATACTGCTAATCCGTAAGACTACGATACTAAGCTATATACACTACTGGCCATTAAAATTGCTACACCACGAAGATGACGTGCTACAGACGCGAAATTTAATCGACAGGAAGAAGATGCTGTGATATGCAAATGATTAGCTTTTCAGAGCATTCACACAAGGTTGCCGCCGGTGGCGACACCTACAACGTGCTGACAAGAGGAAAGTTTCCAACCGATTCCTCATACATGAACAGCAGTTGACCGACGTTGCCTTGTGAAACGTTGTTGTGATGCCTCGTGTAAGGAGGAGAAATGCGTACCATCACGTTTCCGACTTTGATAAAGGGAGGATTGTAGCCTATCGCGATTGCGGTTTATCGCATTGCGACATTGCTGCTCGCGTTGGTCGAGATCCAATGACTGTTAGCAGAATATGGAATCGGTGGGTTCAGGAGGGTAATATGGAACGCCATGCTGGATCCCAACGGCCTCGAATCACTAGCGGTCGAGATGACAGACATCTTATCCGCATGGCTGTAAAGGATCGTGCACCCACGTCTCGATCATTGAGTCAACAGATGGGGACGTTTACAAGACAACAATCATTTGCACGAACAGTTCGACGACGTTTGCAGCAGCATGGACAATCACCTCGGAGACCATGGCTGCGGTTACCCTTGACGCTGCATCACAGGCAGGAGCGCCTGCGATGGTGTACTCAACGACGAACCTGGGTGCACGAATGGCAAAACGCTATTTTTTCGGATGAATGCAGATTCTGTTTACAGAATCATGATGGTCGCATCCGTGTTTGGCGACAACGCGGTGAACACACATTGGAAGCATGTATTCGTCATCGCTATACTGGCGTATCACACGGCGTGATGGTATGGTGTGCCATTAGTTACACGTCTCGGTCACCTCTTGTTCGCATTGACGGCACTTTGGACACTGGACATTGCATTTCAGATGTGTTACGACCCGTGGCTCTACCCTTGATTCGATCCCTGCGAGACCCTACATTTCAGCAGGATAGTGCACGACCGCATGTTGCAGGTCCTGTACGGGCCTTTCTGGATACAGAAAATGTTTGACTGCTGCCCTGGCCAGTACATTCTCCAGATGTCTCACCAATTGAAAACGTCTGGTCAATGGTGGCCGAGCAACTGGCTCGTCACGATACGCGAGTCAGTACTCTTGATGAAGTGTGGTACCGTGTTGAAGCTGCTTGGGCAGCTGTACCTGTACACGTCATCCAAGCTCTGTTTGAGTCAATGCCCAGGCGTATCAAGGCCGTTATTACGGCCAGAGATGGTTGTTCTGGGTACTGATTTCTCAGGATCTATGCACCGAAATTGCGTGAAAATGTAATCACATGTCAGTTCTAGTATAATATATTTGTCCAATGAATACCCGTTTATCATCTGCATTTCTTCTTGGTGTAGGAATTTTAATGGCCAGTAGCGCATGAGTGCAATAAAAGTATTTTTGAATAATTAAACTTTAGAAAAACTATTTATATTCAAACAGTGTCTCTAGATACATGATGTACTGTGTGTCTGAGACGCATAAAGTGTGATTAAAATCGGAATATCACATATTGTCTGTAATGGAGCAGCAGCTATAAATAAATATGACGATTGCATAACATGAAATATGAAGGACTGCCGTATTTACTTATATTTTCATACATCGAACTATTTCCTAAGGGATTTAAAATTTAGATAATAGCTCAATTAAAACGAAACAAAAGTATACAATTCAATATTGCAACATATATGTTTCAAAATCTTTTCAATGTTATGTTCAAAATTGATCCTGCTTCCAAAATCACTTACTAGTAGTGTAGAATTTTTTTAACTCCGTTTAATTTAGATACTTGTCGTACTTTGTACTTTTGTTATGAAAAAGTTCTCAGTTTAAAGCACATTTTGTCGACATTTTAAAGTGCATTTGGAGGCTTTGCATCAAAGATAATTATTTTAAATTAATTACACATTAAGTACGTAGTAACAAGGAAGTTGTTGTGCAAATGCCAAAGTTTTCTTTCAAATTGATTTTCTTACATTGTCACACTGCCAAATCGCCACTCAATTCAAAATCTTACTTTATTCTCATCGGGTTTGATTAATATTTGAAAGTGATTTCATTTCTTCACAAAGAATTTTCATTTTCTTGTTTATCTTACACCTTTTGTCAGAACTTGGTACATACAGCAAGTTCATGACTCAATCAAAAATTTCATGCTTTCGTTTTCCATCTTTCGTTAGGGTTCAATGCCTCAGCAAGAGCGAGTTGGTTTCAGACTTTCTCTAGTTAGGAATTCAGTACGGTTGCCGACAATGCTCTAATCTTATTTAGGAATTTACCTCGACTGCAATTAGCAACGATTGACTTTGATTGAAACTACATATGACCTCTATTTGATTCAAGCAACACATTGGTCGCAGTTATGAGTCAAGATTGACTTTGTGATGTAAATATATGAGGACTCTTTCTTCGTATAGCTGATAAATGGACAGATATGTAAAAACGCTTGCCGTACTTGTCTAAGTATCTTGCTGGAAGTAAACTTGGAAGTCCTGCAAAGAGCAACACTTAATGATTTGCTGCATTGTCTCCAACGACTGTTTGTAAGACCAAAACCAGTAAACGGAATTCTACTCAACGTTTACGGTAAACTGACAAGGTGTCAGTGAGAAACCGCCTTGACTTGTTTTACAGCAAAACAGTTTTGAAAGTATTACGAAAATAATTTGCCCGCTCCTGTTTTCAATCACCTTGTTACGAAGAATGTTGTCAAAGCAGGTGAGAGAGAAAGATTGTCGGTAGGGAACAAAAATTTGCAGCACACTTTCTACACATCACGTATCAAAAGAATCTTTCACCGCTTTCGAGTATTTTATTACCGTACGACGGAACTGACTTCGCATATGTAACGAAAGTTTAACTGCAACACGAACAATGAAACAACGGTATTTCGAGTGGAATATGCGTACGTAATTGACTATTTCGGTAAACGAGTGTTTACAGTATATTTTTAGTTTTCATAACTTTGATCTTTATTGTCCGCTGGCAGCACAATCCGGATTTCATATAAACAGCTAAGCCAATGGCGGTGGGAGAGAGAGACCATTAACTTTCTATTACTCCGATGAAATTGGTGGAAGAGCAGGTCTGCATGAACTGTTTCCAATTTCCAGGGCGCTGCTAATTCTGCGTTACGACTGTAGCTCATTTACATAGAGCGAGATATGCCATCTGAGTATTTAAAGCGAATTATTGCGCACTAAAGTGAATAGGGTATTCAAATGGTAAGGCGAATACTGTTTCTGATTATTAAGACATTCCGATTTTGAAACACAATTGAATGTAATTCACCAAGGATATGTAAAGCGGCACACGTATGGGGACTGCTGGAAATCACGACAATCAATTAATTTGTAACGACATGTAACGCTGAGCTATTGCCTCATGGAACATAAAAACACATAGTGAACCAAAAAAAATTGTAAAGCAACATTAGTTGGAAAGCTCACCCGTCGTAATTGATTTACGTAACGGATTACCTTGATCATACAAATAACAAGACTTAATGACACCATAACCATGTTTCATCGTTGCTGCGCCGAATTATTGTGTTTCACATATAGCTGAACTTCACTGAAGAACATATGCACATATATTAGAAGATAAAAGCACCACTCACACTCTGAAATCTAAAATTAAAAGTAAATAACTAATTCCTTCTGGTAAAGACTACTTCATAACTGACTATATTGGTTACTAACGAATGGATAATTCTAATCTGTCAATGTTCGAAATAATTCTTAGAAAAACTAATTAACGTAATATTAGAGTTACAGATCTATGTATGTGGCTATGTAGGCGTTTAGACAGTTTTTACATCTTTCTACAAATTCATCTGTGAATTTGCATGCATTCAGCTACGTAATTGATGAGACTCAATTATGTTGCTTTGTGTTAGCCACCATCTAGGCAATGGGTAAACTTCAGAGACGTTAGGTCTCCATCTACATCTTCATAGATAATCCGCAAGCCACCACCCGGTGCGAGGTGGAGGGTACCCTGTACCATTACTAGTCATTTCCTTTTCTGTTAAACTCGCAAATAGAGCTAGGGAAAAAAGACAGCCCATATTTCTGTATGTGAGCCCTAATTTCTCGTTTCTTATCATCCTGGTCATTACGCGTAATATATCTGGAGGCAGTAGCATCGTCCGGCACTCACCTTAAGATGCCGGTTCTCTACATTTTCTCAATAGAGTTTCCCAAAAAGAACGTCCCTTCCCTCCAGGGATTCCCATTTGAGTTCCTGAAGCATCTCCGTAACACATGCGTTTTGTTCGAACCTACCTGTAACAAATATAGCAGCCCGCCTCTGAATTGCTTCGATGTATTCCTTCAAACCGACCTGGTGCATATCCCTAACACTCGAGCGGTACCCAAAAATGGGTCACACCAGCGTCCTCTCTAACGGCGCTCCTTTACAACTGAAGTATTCTTTCCTAAAAGTCTCCAAATAAATTGAAGTCGACCATTCGCCTTCTGTACCACAGTTCTCACAGTTTCGTTCCATTTCATATTGCCTTGCAAGGTTACGCCCAAATATTTAAACGAGGTGACTGTGTCAAGCAGGACATTAGTAACGCTGTATTCGAACATTACGGGATTGTTCTTACTACTAATGATCATTAACTTACAGTTTTCCACATTTAGAGCTAGTTGCGTTTCAACACACCAACTGGAACTTTTGTCTTCGTCGTCTTGTATCTTCCTACAGTGACTTAACTTCGACGAATTATCCTACACTACAGCATCATCAGCAAACAACCGCTGATTCCTGCCTACCAGGTCGCCAAAATCATTTATGTATAAAGGGAACAACAACGGTCCTGTCACATATCCTAGGGGCAATCCTGACGACACCCTTGTCTCTGATGTACGCTCGCTGCCGAGGACAATACTAGGTCCTATTATTTAAGAAGTCTTCGAGCCACTCACATCTCGGTGAACTTATTCCATATGCTCGTACCTTCGTCAACAGTCTGCAGTGGGGCACCATGTCAAACGATTTCCGGAAATCTAGAAATTGCAATGTGCCCGTTGCTCTTCATCCGAAGTTCGCAGTATGTTATGTGAGAAAAGGGAGCTGAGATTCGAACGAGCGATGCTTTCTTAAACCATTCTGATTCGTGGACATGAGCATCTCAGTCTCAAGAAAAGTTATTATATTCGAACTAAGAATACGTTCAAGGATTCTGCAACTATCAGATGTTAGGGATATTGGTCTTTAATTTTACGGGTCTCTTATATACTGCAGTCATCTGCGCCTTTTTCCAGTCGCTTGGGGCATCGGGCTGGGCGAGAGATTCACGATAAAGGTAAGGGGCCAGTGGCGTAAAGTACTCTTTGTAAAATCGAAGTGGTATTCCTTCCGGACCTGGTGATTTATTTACTTTCAAATCTTTCAGTTGTTTCTCTACGCCAGGGATGGATTTTACTATGTCGTCCACAGGAGTCCGTCCGATGGTCAAATGGTGGTATATTTGTACGATTCTCCTGTGCGAACGATTTCTTGACCGTGCATTTTAAAACTTCTTCCAGTGCCACACCAGACTGATAAAGCAGGGACTGACTGGAATCCTTAGAACCGCTGAGCGATTTTACATAAGACCAGAATTTTTTCGGGTTCTCTGCCAGATCTTTTGCAAAGATGTGACGGTGGTAGTTTTTGTATGCTTCGCACATAGATATTTTCCCAAACGCCCGAATCACTGTCAATCTTCGCTTGTAGTCATTTGTGCGTTTAGTTTTGAACCAAGGGAGCAGCACCGTTGGTCTTCAGCATCCTCGAAATTTCGTTATTAAACCATGGTGGATCTTTTCCGTCGTTTAACCACTTACTAGGCACGTAACTCTCCAGACCACAATTTACAATCTGCTTAAATTTCTCCCCATAATTCCTCTACATTCATCTTACTGGAACTAAGTGATACCAGTTCACTGTGTAAGTTAGACACTAATAACTGCTTATCTGCTCTGTCTAGCAGAAACACTCTCCCAGCCTTCTTGACTGATTTACTAACTTCCGTAATCAGAGTTGCTATAACGACATCAGGATCGCTAATCCCTGTTTCTATACTGATATAGTCGATAATGTCCGGCCTGTTTGTAGATACATGGTTTAAGATATTTCCACTGCGTGTGGGCTGCTGAACTAGCTGCTCAAGATAGTTCTCTGTAAACATGTTCAAAAGTATTTCGCATAACTGCCTGTCTGTACCCCCGCAATGAAGCCATAGACATCCCAGTGTATACTCGATAGGCTAAAGTCACCTCCAGACAGATTTACATGCTCTGAGTATTTAATCGCTATTAAACCTAGACTTTCTTTGAATGACTCTAGAACTGTAACAGCAGATTCGCGTGCCGGTAAGAAGATCGAACTATTAACTTGGTTTCACCTACACCTGTTATAAGCGACCAGATAACTTCACAGTCACACTCAATTTTGACCTCACTAGAGGCGATGTTTTTGTCGACTGCAATGAACACTCCCGTGGTATCTATTTGTCTTTCCGATAGATGTTCCAGGACTCGCTAAATATCTCAGAGCTTTTCATTTCGGATAGTATTCGGCATCATGTTTGGGAGGAAAGTTAATCATAAAAAGAAAATTTCTGATAAAAATTTTGAAGATATTTTATTAAACAAGTAGATAATAGATATAAAAGAGTTATTTCATATTTGTTCTGAATTATTTAGAGAATGAAGAACATTTACCACACCGGCCGAGAGAAGAATCTAACTCGTGGGTGACGCTTCAGTTTAGGCCTACATATTTACCTGTCATACTACTTGCTCATCGATAGTTCGTGAAATCAATACAGATGTAGAGTACTCATTCACAGTATTACACAAGGTAGTTAACTACGCTCAGCCTGTAACCTTGATTGCACACCTTCTGTTTTGCAAAACTCGTTTCACAACGTACGTAAAGGATAAACCCTTGCACTGCCTCAAAGGCTTAGCAACAGAGCAACAGTCTTTAAGTAAGTGAACAGTTTAATCAGAACTGCTTGTTTTGATGTTCACAAAAATATAAGGATAAAAACAGTAACAGAGACTCTTCTAAATAATGATGGAATATGACTTTTGAAATCATACAGTATACCACGCATATTAAATATTTAGATTTTACAAAATATGCTATGGCTCATGAAAAAGTTAAATGAGTTTTGTAACAGTAATTTTCTGTCTCGTGATTAGTGAAACACTATGAGAAATATGTTGGCTGTGTTACGAGTGAGATCAAGAAAAAATTAAAATCAGAACACGTTTGATATAATTTCGACTACGTCATTACAAAGTGAAGTCTGAAGGATAACCAATTTTTGTAGCACTGCATTATCCCACAGAAACAAATATTATTACGTTATGGGCAAATTTGGACAGATATAAAATTTCATATATGCACTATTTGAGAAACATGAATCTCATTCTCTGCAGCCGAAAATCGGAGTAAACATTATTGAAAGGATGATGGTACACCAAACTTCGGTTCAACCAGAATGCAGCCATAACTCTTGATTTGTTGTAGGGTTCAACCAGTTGTGTCAAGTGTGATCACAGGATGTCTCTGTGTTTGTCTACAGTAGTATTTATAATTGGTGGTATGTGTGCT
Organism: Schistocerca americana; assembly: GCF_021461395.2. Taxonomy (NCBI): domain Eukaryota; kingdom Metazoa; phylum Arthropoda; class Insecta; order Orthoptera; family Acrididae; genus Schistocerca; species Schistocerca americana. Next base: position 857,916,132 of record NC_060130.1, on the reverse strand, counting down.
ATTTGTTCTGGGAAGTATATGTTCCGGTAGTCGTACAAGCACATGAGGTATAATTGGGAATTCTGATGTCATTTACATGTTGTATGACTTGTATTTCGCAATGTTTAACGCAACGCAACGTAATGACGAAAACGGGCTTGGAAATAAGAAATCAGTAAGGACTACTGATGAGATAGAACAAAATAAAAGTGTCGGTGGTAATAATAAAGTGAACAATGTAATTCAATGCTTACGGAGGTAATTTGGAATGTCATTTTGTTATATGACTGTAGTTTCATTGCCATCACAGGGACAAGGAAAGCAAGTTTTTTTATACATTACTCCCTTCTTTATCTCCTTAATAAAACAAGCGATTGGAGACTGCACCTTGAAGCAGAAAGGTAGCGAGGCACTACAGTCCAAAATACCTTTCAGTACTTGAAAGCTGGTCTGGCGTTATATTGGCATTGCCCATAACAATGTCCGGACATACTAGTCAAAAACCAATCTCAACTTCCGATGAGTCTCTATATGTTTCTCTTCAGTTAAGCACAAAAATGGTTCAAATGGCTCTGAGAACTATGGTACTTAACATCCGAGGTCATCAGTCCCCTAGAACTTAGAACTACTTAAACTTAACTGACCAAAGGACATCACACACATCCATGCCCAAGGTAGGATTCGAACCTACGACCGTAGCGGTCGCGTGGTTCCAGACTGAAGCAGCTAGAACCGCTCGGCCACACGGCCGGCAGTTAAACACAAGTTTAAGTGAATTCTCTACTAATTTTGCGAATTTATAATGACGCATATTTAGCCTATCATCTAAAAATCACACAAAGACACTCCTGTCTACGTTAGGATGTACATGGCCTGATGTGCAGTGAATCGTAAGTGCGAATGATGCGCTGTTTCGTGAAACAACTTCATATTATTAACGTACCTGGAGCAGGTTGAAATTTCATTTCTTTTTTGGAGCAGTAATGAGCAACGCAAAATAATAAAAACTACACAAATGCAGTGAAGAGCATTGGCATGGATTACAGACTCGGCAGTAACTGACGCGAAGGGGGACTACACAAGGGAATATTTTTGGACCTTGTACTACATTCATCAGTCTGAAGAGTTCATTAACGTGCTTCAGTTCACCTGGAAGCTACAGAAAGCCAGGTTAATTAAATCACGGTACAATGCAACTCGACGATAATTAATGATCTGTAGGGAGACGAACCCCTGCAGCGTCTTTCCCCTACGGCCGTGACGATCGTGACATAAATCTCTCGTAAATAAATTTAAAGTATTCTGTATCGATCCACAGTGACGTTTATACATGCAGATATGAAAATTAATATGATCAACAGTCTACTAGATAACAATACTGTTCATTTATCATTTCCATAATGAAGTAAATTTCAAGATATAAACGACCGTATACTACGTATGACAAAATAACATTTTTTCGCAATATTTTCGATACATTGCACTTAAAAACAAAGATACTGAAATATATTAATGTGTTTTTTGTGAAATAACCATCATCCTCACTTCGTGGATTCGGTTGCACAGCCTGTTCCGGAAACTACTTGCCCTCGGAAGTCCGATATTTTCTCTCAAAGGGCTTGTAGCTCATGGCAGTTATAGACAGACGATCTTGCTGAATTGTTTCTAAATGGTTAGTTTGTGTTCATATTTTTTAATTCAGCTTTCCAAATAGAAAATCGGTAGCTCTTGTTTTATTCCTGTTTCGTTGTTTTGTCCATCTGTGTGTGGCTTTTAAATACCCAGAGAAATTTCATCACAACTGAGGTAATTTTTCTGGTAGACACGTCTCGCTTCCATACAATACTACCAATACCGCCATTTTTAAAATGCTTTGGTTTAGTTTCCGTTCTAGTTTTAGGTTTATGAGATCTAGGAGTGCCACCAAATTCATGTATAAACTAGCTAACAGACCCCCAGATATCAATTTTGTCAATTTTCTGTTAGAAACGAAGACTTATAAGTAGTTCTGCAGTATGCTCGGTGTGAGATGAACCCCGAGAGTTTCTGTACTCTGTACCGAGCTGCTCCGCGTGTCTACAACTCGATTTTGTAAACGTCGCTACGGCAACGCCTCTTCATAGCTTTATAGATGACTATTATTTTCGCCTATAGCCGTTTGCGGTTAGAAGTTGAAAGCGTCAAAAGCGGTACCAGGTGTCAGGGATCTCCTTAAGCTGATATGACTATAGGAGTGTCGTAGTAGTAAAGAATAAATGTATTTAAACTTCATGCGTGATGCGCCATTTTTTACGCATCTTAGTGTTTATGACGTCATATCTCTTGAACTATGTGTTATACAATGATATTTTTGTGTACGTACATTTAGCAGCATAGATGGATACTGTTTGCGAAATACTTTGGGAGTAAAGTTAGTAACAAAGAATTAATAAATTATACGTGATGCATGATTCTGCAGATTTTCACCAGTCTAATTCTTTATAACGCTATATCTCCTGATACATATGTCGAACAATGATATAATTTTGTAAGTACATTCAGCGGCATTTGTGTAAGGTTGAAACGTCCCCTTTCAACAATTATACAGGACTGTGCTTAAACTGACACACAATATTTTTAGCGCAACGCAATCTGATTTTCAAAATTCCCTACTAAAGAATGGCCCTGACAAACATTAAACTATACCTTTCACAAATCACTTACCTCACAAAAATCTTCGCTGCTCAAGCTACTGCAATACAGCGAGCGCCACTACTGCCAGCTAAATAAAAGATTCAAACTATGGAAGGCACTAACTACTGATAGGGATAGTTAGCAAATGAAAGATATTAATAGAGAACAAACAATGTATTTACCTTGATATCATCACAAGTCATAATATATATATCAGTTCATGACAAATTAGAAACCTCCGCCATCTCTCTCCACACATCCACCACTGCTGGCGGCTCACCTCCAACTGCGCAACGCTACACGCTGTTCACAGCCAGCTGCCTAACACTACAATGGCAGACAACAATGCAAACTAGCCACAGACTGCACACAGCACAGCCAGTGATTTTCATATTGAGCGCTACGTAACGTTGCCAATAAGAAAACATAAACAGCCTACTTACATAGAGAAAACATAAACAGCCTATAAACAGCCTACTTACATAGAGAAAACATAAACAGCCTACTTACATAAAGAAAACATAAACAGCCTACTTACATAGCCCCCATGCTCCCCACAAAAAATTTTTACAAATGGTGTTGGGCACTGGCCAATACAGATTTGACAAAAATTTTTCACAATTACAGTAACAAAGATATAAAATGCACACACTTATTGATACAACGTTGGTCAAAAGCTCAAATTTTCTCACAGTCCCTAAAGACAGTCCTAATCGTACATAACAGGAGAATAGCAGTGTTTGTCTCAAAGTCTGAGCAGTAAAAGAATATGCACATGGAAGTAGTGGATTTCCATGCAGTCTTGAAGAAGTAGTGTTGTCCTTCCAATGGAAAGACAGTGCTGACTCTCGACATGCTGACAGGTAATGGGCCACAACAGAGCAAACCCACTGCAGAGTCAGTCGAAGTTTTGATGAATATTGGTAGGTAGGTCATCACAGAGCAGACCCACTGTAGTCCTGGCAGAGATTGTGGTATTGGTGGGCCACCAGAGGTGCAGACCCACTGTAGTCCTTGTAGAGATAATGGTATTGGTGGGTCATCATAGATGCAGACCCACTGTAGTCCTTGTAGAGATAATGGTATTGGTGGGCCACCAGAGGTGCAGACCCACTGTAGTCCTTGTAGAGATAATGGTATTGGTGGGCCACCAGAGGTGCAGACCCACTGTAGTCCTTGTAGAGATGACCAGCAGCCATCTGTTGCGGTTGTGCAGGTGCACATTCACCATCGAAGAGTCTTGCGGAGAATATAGCAAGTCCATAAACCACCACTTGTGCACTCACAAAGTTTTTAAAATTGTCCTTAGAACAAGCAATGCTGTTATCCAGTCCCTTGCTGAATTAGTAACACACGTGCAAACACTAACAGTCCCAACTTCTCACATATTGTCCATATACTATGACCAACAGAAACGTGTGCAGTGAAATGTAACTAACAAGTTAATAATATCATGAACTGGTGACAATTACAATTTTATGACGTAAGAATACAATAACAAAGGTACAAAATACATTATTAAAAACATAATAATACAGATAACATTTGTAGTAAAACAGGCTTTACAAAAGAATAGAAATAAACATATACATCAATGTTACAGGAATTATGACATAAGTACATACATAGATCAGAATAATTATTGAAACATCAACTTTACACATGAGCATTAAAACAAAACAATAAACAATGTCTAAACATCTTTACAAAGTAAATAACACATTATTAATGCCAATTGTATTTGAGGATAACAGTATTCCTCATCATAGTGAATGTAGCTTAATATTAAAAGAGAAAAAAATTCTATGAAACTGTACACAGAGACAGGAAGAAAACAAATACACAAGGGTACACAAACATATAGTGGGATAACACAAAAGGGAAAGGACAGGGTTCATTTTCAGTGTAACATGTGGTACTGCAGTCCAACCCAAAACTTCATATATCTTTCCTCTTATTTCATCCTTTGTTTCCACCCAAAAAATTCTATCTAAGCATGCTTTCTGTATTTATATGTTCATACATTTCTTACCTCAACATTTATTTCCAAGAAAATCCTACCTAAACCTGTTTTCTCAATGCATTTCTTCCAATTCATCGCAACTCATTCTCTTAGAGGCTACCCCCTCTTAAGCTAACTTAAATCTACTGAGCTCAGATACTAAACTAAGGGACGAGGCAATGCAGCAGCACATAACAAATTAACACAAACAGCAATGCAAAAAAAATGGAAAATTGCAAAGCAAGCTACAGTAAATATAAATTACCAAGCAATGCAACATTACAGCTAATATGAGCCAATGTACAGTAGCAAGAAAAATAAGTCAGTAGTAAAATTAGCTTAACAGAGTAACACAATTTAAAATTCAGTAGCACTATGCCTGGCAAACAGCAGCAGCAAATATAAAAAATATAAAACTTATATCTATACATGACAAAGCTCAAGCAGAAAAATATTACAGTAAAAACAACAATGCAGATAAGGGAAATGTATATTCACATCTTAATATCTATGTAATTAAAGTGGTGCACCACAACAACTGATTGTAAAAAGAAATATTACCATGTACTTGAAAAGAAAATTATGTGTTACGGTTACTAGTTCCTTCTTATTGTTCTTTCCTTTCCAAGTGCTCCTTTTTTTTTAAAGAATGTGGATTACAAAATTATCATTTAATAGATCTGTTGACAGAAAGTGTTCACGTTAGCAAATGCATCTAAGTTTATTTTATAAAACTAATGCTGTAACACAGCTGGAAAACAGGTATCAAATGAAATAAGCAATTACACAAACCAAAGCATAAAAATATCATTCAATAGTCATGTGACATTTCATAAGTTAGTAGCTCTCAACTCTCATAGAAAGACACTTGTCATAATCAGGTGTGCAGATGTACGAATATTTCCCATCAATTCATAAGCATTGCAGTAATTAGCACAAAGTACGAGTAATCATATGTTTTCAGGTAATGAGCGTGTAATATTTGCGATGCTTTCTACAAAGGAATGTCAATAGCAAGGTTAATGGAAGTAATGAGGGTGTCGCATTTGCAATATTTTCTCTAAAGGAATGCCAATGGCGAGGATAAAGGCCTGCCTTTTTCCTTTTTTTTTTTTTTTCTACCTGTGCTTCCGGAAAGGCACACCCTAACAGCTGCGTGCCCACGACGCATTACGTGCAGGTGGTGACTTAACTTTCTTACGGAAATATTTACGACACCAGTATCCGCTACAGTGACAGTCTCACATAAAAATATTTCACAGGTCAAGAATTAGCGTTGCAAATCTGTAGAAAGAAAATCCTATAAATATAAGTGTCCAAATAAAATATTCATCAGCATTGTGATACAGTCACACATTTACGCACATTTCATAACTCTTAAAGTACGATTCTTGGTTTCCAACATCCTGTTTCACAAGTCAAGAGTCCCTACCCACTATTCATTACTCCTTACCTTATTACACATAGACGTATCCATCGACACTCGTCAATATTTCGTCATTATAAATATGAAGCATAATCAAATAACTCATATAGCCTCAGCCTATTAATCATAAACATACCTCAGCAGCATAATACACATCGTCGTCGTAAAAATAACATCATAACACCTCAGTCAAATCTCAAAATCGTCGTAGCTTCCTCCAATAATTAAAAAAAATTCTCTGCTCATGTCAAAAGTGTCATCTGCCTCAAACGTACTTTAAAAATCATGAATCCATACCAAATACATCATTCAAAGCTCTCATAATATCACAATGGTTCCGAAAAAATATGAACAGTTCACAAAGTACAAACAACATACAATTTTGTAAGTGTGAAGTTATCCAACGGTGTAATTGCGTAAACATATGTCACTGATGTAATAAAAAAAGTTTATCTCTCAGTTACATGATCAGATAGCTGTGTAATTTGTGTGTTAGAAAAATATGGTACCAATGTGTAAAGTTGTATAAGCAAATACCATATTAGCTAGGGTTCCTTGTGGTTGCCAAACACATGGTACACAAAGTAGGCGTATACCCCCCTGAGGATAAATGTAATTATACCCTCAGGTGTTACAAATTACAGCAATGGAATGAAATGTATCACGGAAAACTTTCTCTGTAATTAAAAAATCTTTAAAAATAAATGTTTCAAGTACAAAATTAATCACTCAAATACGTGTACTGTAGCGCTAAATGTGCGTCTTGTTGCAACATAATCTGTGTGGAAGTGTCGTAGTTATCGTCCTCCGAAAGCTAAGTTCTGCAGAAGCCAATGTACTTACCTCATGATAAACAAAAGTGAAATGCTTTGCGTAGAGATATCTTAGTTATTACGCTTATTGTTGTGATGATGAAAGTACTGTGCTGCAACGTATTGTTGTGCTATGGAAAAGGCTGTCTCCTTGTAGCTATACCACAAAAGTTACTAATAAAACATGTTTTGATTTCCAGAAGAATTCAGAAAACTGTGCAGATATAAAACAGAAACACTGCAAAAGCAACATTGTAAATTGTCACTCATTAGTAGCGTCGTGATAAAATCGTGTAGCTGTCACATAAACTAACCACTGTGCCATCTGGTATCTCACTGAAAGTACTTTAAATCCAGAATATATTTTCAAGTAAACCAAAATGTTGCATTAGAATCTCATTAGCAGTACCAGTGTATGTCCTAAGTATGTAAGCCTCATATTCGTTACGTAATCGTGCAACTAACAAGGAGGAATGTATACACACAATAACACTGTGTCGTCTGTTCGCAATAACAATGCAGTCGTAATTTCTGTTAAAATAAGTTCTCTTGGTTCTTGAGTGGATATTGAACTTCAAAACATTGTTGCATGGTAACAGTTTCTAAAGCATACTAGTAACGTGAAGTGAAACTTTTTATGGCAAAGACAAAGTTAAAAAGCAGATTATCTTTCAATAAACGGTTTTACATGTGAAATATGGTGTAAACCTTTACTCTTCCTAGTACGCAGAATTTCAACTTGAATGCAATTATCATGCGGTATTCGTCCGTAAAGAATACTGGAATTTTGCTCAAGGTTAGCGTCAATGTTATTTTTCTCTGAGCCAGCCGGCGCACGCGGCTGCCTGCGGTGTGAGTCATTGTCTGTTTCTTTGTTGGCGCGCGTCGTTACTGGGATTAGGAGGTCTAACTTCCACAAATTCGCCTTGCCGAGAGGGCCCAGCTCTGTTTAAAGCTCGCCAGTTCTGATAGAATTCAGGTCTGTCGTTTTGTCGGTAGTTTACACAGTTTCTTTCGTGTCGGTCACGTGGTGGAGAATTTCTCCCTGAATCGTAACTGCGCGCTGAACTGTTGCGTCTGAAATTATTCTGTCTCCCTTGATAATAATAGTTCTGATTACCATATTGTCTGTTTCTATGGTTATCTCTGTCATATTCATTACTATGGAAATGCGATCTTTCTCTGTAACTATTATTACTCTGCCAGTGGTTGTCATATGGGTGGTGTCTGTTTTGATCACGATTTGCCTTGTAAGAATAGCCTTGTCGTGTCCAGTTATTACTTCTTTCATCGCGGATTTGCGACGGATGTGACCTGTAATTGTTGTGTTCTTGGTTTCGCGTTCCGCAATTGTCAGTGTCAATTTCTAATTCTTGTAACAGTCCCTGAAAAGCTTCAATGTCGTCTTTGCAACGTCCTGCTAAAATAATATGTCGTAAATGTTCAGGCAGTTTGATTAAGCAAATGCGGATGAGTTCTGAGGGGCTGTATGGGTTTGACAGGTATTGATTCTTGTGCAACATGTCTTCAAAATATTTCACAAGACTGGAAAATTCAGATTGTTCGAAGTGTTTCATCATTATGATGTTATGTTTTACACGGTCTTGTGTAGCTTGAGACCAATATGCTGAGAGGAAGGCATGGTAAAACTCTCCTTCACTGTGGCAATCGTGAATTACCGATCGCATTCTTACAGCTGGTTCATTCTCCAAGTAGCCACACATAAATTCTAATCTGTGTTCTAACGACCAGTTGGGAGGAAAACAATGAGAGAATTGATGGAGCCATGCTTGTGGATGAATGTCGTTGCCAGAATTCTTAAATGTTTTGAATTTACGTGTAGTAATGAACAGCTTATAGTCAAAATCATCATGTCGGCGAGTCGCATATCGGTCATTGTTAGGTCGTGTCGGCCGTTCCATCTCAAAATTCGGTGCACATTGCCAATTTCTTTCATAACTTCCGAAATGCCCTGTGTTATTATTTTGCGGCTTTTCCGTGTTTCTAAGTCCCTCTTCCCGTGTTGGAGCGCGAGTGTCTTCTGAAATACGTAATTCTTGTATTACCTGTGTCAGCTGATCTTGTACTTCCCGGATTTCTCTTTGGTGTTGCGTATCAATTTGATTCAGATTTTGTTTCAGTTTCCTAATTTGTGCGTTCTGTTCTGTGTCATTAAAGACTACCGGTTTTGCGTCATTCAGATTATCATCTACCTTCGCAGATAAATTATTTAGCTGATCCGAAAGTTCAACTACTTTCTCTGATAATGAACACATTTCCTCAGTGTGTTTTTCTGAACCAAGTTTCAGAGTGTCCATTTGTGTTGAAATCGAATCTACTGTGTCTTTTAAGTTTTCTTGACTTTTTGCAAGTTGCGTAACCGAATCGGTAGATGCAACTGCGTCAATTTTAGCTTGCAAGGTGTTGTGATTTTCATGAACAATAGTTTGCAGTTCTTTTATGGCTGCTTCGTGATTCTGTAATGCATTTTCATGACGCGAAAAAATAGGTTGGAAATGCTCACAAATTTGAGTTTTTACGTCATTACAGACTTTTTGACATTTCGATTCAATGTTATGTAACTCAGTAGTTAAATCTTCACGCGTTTGTTCAAGAGTTTGTTCCAATGAGTCTAACTTTTGAAGATTTTGTCCCATTGCGTCTAACTGTTGCTGTGTTTGTCTCTGATTTTGTTCCAGTATGTCTAACTTTTGAAGCTTTTGCTGTGTTTGTCTCTGATTTTGTTCCATTGTGTCTAACTTTTGTAGCTTTTGTCCCATTTGTTGCATTAACTGTAATAACAATGCACTGGTGTCTGAAACATGTTCCTCAGTGCTTTTCGGCAGTGAATTTGCACCGGCAACATTCACATTTTGACAAGCGGAAAACGTGTCTTGACTCATTTGGGAAAACGGTGAGGACGCAAAACCTGAATCTACAGTATTTGCAAAGTTGTGTCCTGTCATTTCGGATTCCTGAGGCGAGCTGTTGCCGACCGATCGATCGATAATGCTTCCCTCTTCACTAATTGTTTCACTGTCCACGCCATTGTTTGCCGCCCGCTCCATTTCCCTATGCACGATTACCAAATTACTACTTTGAACATCAGTTAATTCATTACTCGGTGGCGCTAACACACTGCTTTCATTTTCACTGTCATTTCTCAGTTTACTTTGGAGCCTAGTATTACGTTTTTCACACGCCATTATTGTCACAGTATTTCACACGACAACACAGAAAAACACAATTTTAAGATCAAAAATAAGAGAACACATTAACATAGCACTGAAAATAATATCTAGTTAATTGCAGCTGCGAAATACTTGGTGCAAATCTACATGCCTGCCACAACTGTTTTACTATACAACAATGAAAGACTGCAACTACAAAGGAAATTCTCTCTATAATTACGCGCTAGCAATAAACAAAATCTACACTAATTACACAAACTACAAGAAAAAAATCAGAAGATTCCAGTGAGGTATCCTAGGCTAAGGGTCGACATATGAAACGTCCCCTTTCAACAATTATACAGGACTGTGCTTAAACTGACACACAATATTTTTAGCGCAACGCAATCTGATTTTCAAAATTCCCTACTAAAGAATGGCCCTGACAAACATTAAACTATACCTTTCACAAATCACTTACCTCACAAAAATCTTCGCTGCTCAAGCTACTGCAATACAGCGAGCGCCACTACTGCCAGCTAAATAAAAGATTCAAACTATGGAAGGCACTAACTACTGATAGGGATAGTTAGCAAATGAAAGATATTAATAGAGAACAAACAATGTATTTACCTTGATATCATCACAAGTCATAATATATATATCAGTTCATGACAAATTAGAAACCTCCGCCATCTCTCTCCACACATCCACCACTGCTGGCGGCTCACCTCCAACTGCGCAACGCTACACGCTGTTCACAGCCAGCTGCCTAACACTACAATGGCAGACAACAATGCAAACTAGCCACAGACTGCACACAGCACAGCCAGTGATTTTCATATTGAGCGCTACGTAACGTTGCCAATAAGAAAACATAAACAGCCTACTTACATAGAGAAAACATAAACAGCCTATAAACAGCCTACTTACATAGAGAAAACATAAACAGCCTACTTACATAAAGAAAACATAAACAGCCTACTTACAAGGTTTGTAAAATTTGTTGCGAATAGAACTGGTAGAAAATAATTAATAAATATAAACGTCATGATGAATGTGTCAGTGCACGCATTTCCGTGTTTATGACGTAATGTCTCCTGAACTATGTGTGGTATAATGATATAATTTTGTTGGCACATTTAGCTGCATATGTGGATATTGTCTGAATTTTTTTTTACGAATACAGTCAGCAGCACAGAAGTAATAAATTTAAACGTCGTGCATAATGCAGCAGTTTTTCAGATATCTCATTGTTTATTATTTTATATCTCTTGAACTATAATAGGCACGTGGTTCGTACCCTCACAGCAATTGTCCGACAGAGAGAGGTATGTGTACCAAGTGTGGTTGAAATCGGTGCATTGTTGTAAGAAGATATGTGGAATACACACACACACACACACACACACACACGCACACACACACACACACATGCACACGCACACATACACAAACACACACAAACAAATACAGTTACATACATACATACATACATACATAATCATAATATGTATGAATCTGCAGTTTGGTTTCTATGTTTCGATCTATTATTGAAGATCTTTCTCATCCAAGGAAGTTAAAGGGTGGTAAAGAGCTCCAACATCTGTCCATACTTCTCAGTTTTGTATCTTATCGTTTTTTCCAGAAACGCCTGTACGTTTGGTTTATATGGAGATACTATTAACCCACATTCATCTGCTATATTTTATAAGACGTATAGCCACCTTCATAAATTATATTCTGTCTGTCGCACATAAACGACACCGTCTGCATATAAAATACCACTTCCTATACTCATATGACGGCATTACACCAGTTCTTATGAAATAAATTTTAATTTTTATAATAGTGTACTGTTTACAATGGGTACCAATAAGAAGCTGTAAGAAGAAACTTCTCTTTCGGGTGACATCTGATGAGTCAATTCATGCCCGTGGTTTTAAGAAATCTATAAGTATAGGTTCAGATATATCACATCTCAAGAAGTGCTGATTCACGTTTCGGGACTGTGGAAACTCCGTAAGACGATAAATTTGTGTAAGAATAACAACGTGGAATACATACTAAGCTACATACGTGCAGTAAGTAAATCATTTCCATCACTTTATCAGCACACACAGCATTTCGTTAACTCCTATTTTTTCTTGATTTCTCCATCATCAATATCATCAAGCACCTCTAGAATTTTCCGTGCCTTATTTTCAGCTATAGGTATCGATGTTGTTCCAGCACGTTTTTTATGCCTTTCAGGCACCTTTCATCACGTCGTCGTCTTGGGCTTTTCTTGTCTCTTGGAATTCAACAAAGAACGTACCTTGTGCAACCCCCCATCCATCCGTCGCACTCCATGTACCACCCAGCTCTATTTCATTTTCCTTACGGGCATAATTACGTCTTCCACTCGAGTTTCTCCCTCATTAATTTCTTTATAATCCCGTCCCACCTAATAATTCCCGTGATTGTTGTCCCCATTGCCCGCCGAGCAACCTTAAGCTTCTGAATGGCTTTCGCAATAAATGCCAGACTGAAACTCTGATTCAACAGTATCGGAAACTTAGCTTTGGAAAAAATCTTAAGTTTAGCAAAAGTATTCCACGTCATTTCGACTAGTTCATTTGTTATTCTTTTCCCGTCCATCCAGTCATAGTCTCCAGTGGCCCTATATATGAAAACTCGTCCACTTCTCACCTGATTTCAATATTAACGCGTACCGTTTTCTTTCCAGTAAGTTGGCTATGCATTGTTACAGCCCTATTGCAATTAATTTTAAGGTCTTTGAAACTTATTTTATTAAGATTTTCTATCCCATCCTGAAGATTAGCAGACGTGACAATGTCACGGGCGATAAAAGGAGATTCAGACATTTATTTTCGGCCATAATGGCTACGTTTGTGAACCGTGACTATTTGGGATAATCATTTATTTGTAATTTCCGCTACCAGTCACATTTTTATTTGTTTTATGTTTAATCCATAAGACAATACAACGCGTTTCGGACATGTTCTGTTCATCATAATGCGTTTATACATATATAAATACATACATATATACAGAGAAATGTTAATTAAAAATAAATTGTCTTAAATGAAATTAACTTATAACTTTTTGTCCATTTTTCGTTATTGTAGTGGCTGGTGTGGCATTTGGGGGGGGGGGGGGGAGGGGGATGATAAGCAGAACATGTTCGGAACTCGTTATATTACGTTAGATTAAACACAAAACATAGAAAAATGTGACTGGTAGTAGAAATTACAAATAAATAAAGATTTAGATATGTTACATAAATATGTATTCCACCTCTCTTTTTCCCAATACAATAACAGAATATTTCCTCCTTTCTCTATTCCAGTTCTGAATTGCTCATTGTGTTTATGAATTGCAATGGAGACTGAGGCAATGGCATGTATTTTGTACATTTCTTCACTGTACTAAAGCAAGTCGAATTAACTCCTTGCTTCAGTTTTTACCTATTTGCAAGACTTTGTCATTTTATTATACATATAAAAGCTGAAGAACCTGCCCTTCCAGAATTTTTAATTCAAGTACATGTAAATCGCATTTCTGATAAAACGTAGTACGTATTTCCCAAAATTAGACACATAATTAAATTGTTGATCTCACGTTGGGTGCCTTCACGAAATTCATTTCAGTTTGAATTTTAAAGAACAAAGTTGTGAGATGTTCTAAGCGCCATCAATGTGCTTTTTACGACCGTTCTTTCACGGCCGGTGGTTTTCGTAAAGAAGAGTAACACCATGTGTTCGTTAACTGCACGAATGCGTATCAAGAAGGTCCCGTACCAAGAAAACCGTCAAGAACTCCTGAATCAGCTGTACGGTTTATATAGTCTCTCTACTAGCTTAGTGTCCGTTGACTTTGTTCTGGAGAAAATAGTACATTGAGGAGATTTCTTACTGTAGACTGACGGCACAATATGAGCATGGACATGCGCGGCCCCTCCCGCCGGAGGTTCGTGTACTCCTTCCGGCATAGATGTGTGTGTGTTGTTCTTAGCATAAGTTAGTTTAAGTTAGTTTATGTAGTGTGTAAGTCTAGGGACCGATGACCTCAACAGTTTGGTCTCTTAGGAATTCACACACATTTGAACATTTTTGAAAATGGCTCTGAGCACTATGGGACTTAACATCTGAGGTCATCAGTCCCCTAGAACTTAGAACTGCTTAAACCTAACTAACCTAAGGACATCACACACATCCATTCCCGAGGCAGGATTCGATCCTGCGACCGTAGCAGTCACGATGTTCCGGACTGAAGCGCCTAGAACCGCTCGGCTACCGCGGCTAGCAACGTTTTTGAGCGTGGACAATTAACGGTTCCATATTAGTATATAAGCCCGGGGTGACACTAACACCCCTTTATTACGCCATTCCGTGCATTAAATTACGTTTAAATAAGCTCCTGTAAAAATTTAAAATATTTTAGCATCGGCCTTTGTCGTAAAATACAGTTCCATTATTTCGTTTCTAATTTTTGATGCAAAAGTGTTTATAAAATACTTCATGTGGTGTCACCGCCAGACACCACACTTGCTAGGTGGTAGCCTTTAAATCGGCCGCGGTCCGTTAGTATACGTCGGACCCGCGTGTCGCCACTGTCAGTATTTGCAGACCGAGCGCCACCACACGGCAGGTCTAGAGAGACGTCCTGGCACTCGCCCCAGTTGTACAGCCGACTTTGCTAGCGATGCTACACTGACGAAGACTCTCTCATTTGCCGAGAAGATAGTTAGCATAGCCTTCAGCTAAGTCAATTGCTACGACCTAGCAAGGCGCCGTATTCAATTGATATTTATTATATGAAGCATGTACCATCAAGAGCGATGTTCTACAATTACGGATTAAAGTTAAGTATTCCAGAAGCTACGTACTTTTCTTTATAGCATTCATTACGTATCCTGTTTCAGACCTCACGCCAGCCTGCGTGAGTTTAAGCGCGTGCCTTTCGGCTTCCTCTCAATTGTGTCTAGGCTATCTTGTCTAGACACAACACTTCAAATGAAAGATAACATCAGAATTACAAGCTGCTGTTGGTTTTGGTTTATTATAGGAGCTACATACGTTACCAAAATCAGTTTGGCCTGTATTTTTCGTACACTGGTATTGAATTAGCGGTTGTTGGACCCAGGGTGCTGTCCATTACATTGCTGGTCTCATTCACAAAACTTCAGGGGTATAACTTTCCCCTGTCCTCCAACGAAACGGACTACCGTTTGCGTTTATTAGAGCCCTCGGTTTTCCTTATCTTTACCGTTAAACTACACACGGTAAAATGAAGAAATTCGCCGGTGTGACTTCCAGCGTCACATATTACTCACTTCGGAATTTTTTCCACATCGAAAGTTTTCATCCCCAAACACTGAAATTAGGAAAAGAAACAGGAACGTTTCCTGAACTCAAATGGATCTGTCTGTCTGAGATAAACGTTTTCACTTATTGTTTAGCAACAAAAGTCTATAAAGCTAGCGTAAAGTATCCCAAAACACAACTTACTACGAAGGTTCAGAATGTCAACAAATCCTATTCTGAGATGTCACAACGATGTGACTTCACAGGAGTCCCATTTATAAGTAGGTTTTTCCCCAACTTTATAAATGCCAAACACTACATCTTTTCAATGCTTCGACATAAAATTACCTTAAAATATCTGCGTTAATATCAGAAACGAAATAACCAATTACTAGTTTCGCTTTCTTGTGCTTTGCGCTTCCTATAGATATATCAAAATTTTCAGCTCACATTTTCCTTTTATCCAAGTACCTAAATTACTTTCTCCGTTGAAACTTATTTGTATTCCCCATATTTAGGGAAATTTTTGCGTCACTGTAATGGAAGTATACCTTATCATTTTGTAATGCAAGGAGATATTCATCTGACATTAGTATCCTCTTTCCTATCTCGTGTTCTGTACTTAATACTACCACATTATGAGTTGATTCGTTGATGCATTTTCTAAGTAAATTGTTACTTAGTTACTTTCCATTACCTCATAACACTTTATTAGTTTCTGATACACCATTTCAAACATTATAAACACCACATATGCCTCAGTTACAACTATTTCATCTACAATCTCCTTAGTACAAACTTCCGTATTACTATTTGTTTTGTATGTTCTCATATACACTGAAGAGTCAAAGAAATTGGTACAGGTGCCTAATATTGTGTAGGGTCCGTTAGCAGGCAGAATAGCCGCCATACGACGTGGCATGGACTCGACTCGACTAATGTGCTGGAGGGAATTGACATCATGAATCCTGCAGGGCTCTCAATAAATCCGTAAGAATTACGAGGAGGTGGAGACTTCTGAACAGTACGTTTCAAGGCATCCCAGATATGCTCAATAATGTTCATGTCTGGGGAGTTTGGTGGCCAGCGGAAGTGTTTAAACTCAAAAGAGTGTTACTGGAGCCATTCTGTAGCAATTCTGGACGTGCGGAGTGTCGCATAGTCCATCTGGAATAGCCCAAGTCCTTCGGAATGCACAATGGACGTGAATAGATGCAAGTGAACAGACAGGATGCTCTGTCAGAGTCGTATTTAGATGTATCAGGGGTCCCATATCGCTCCAACTGCACACCCCCAAACCACTACAGGGCCTCAAACACCTTGAACAGTCCCCTGCTGTCATGCAGGATCCATGGATTCGTGAGGTTGTCTCCATACAAGAACACGTCTGTCCACTCGATAAAATCTGAAACCAGACACGTCCGACCAGACAACATGTTTCCAGTCATCAACAGTCCAATGCCGGTGTTGATGGGCCCAGGCAAAGCTTAAAGCCTTGTGTCCTGCAGTCATCAAGAGTAAACGTGTGGGCCTTCGTCTCCGAACCCCGTATTGATGATGTTTCGCACGCTGACACTTATTGATGGCCCAACATTGAAATTTGCAGCAATTTGAGGAAGGGTAGCACTTCTGTCACGTTGAACGATTCTCTTCACTCGTTGTTGGCTCAGTTCTTGCAGGATCTTTTCCCGACCGCAGCGATGTCGGAAATTTGATGTTTTACCGGATTCCTGATATTCACGGTACACTCGTGAAATTGTTGTACGGGAAAATCCCCACTTCATCGCTACCTCTGAGATGCTCTGTCCCATCGCTCGTGCGCCAACTATAACATCACGTTCAAACACACTTACATCTTGATAACCTGCCATTGTAGCAGCAGTAACCGATCTAACAACTGCACCAGACCCTTGTTGTCTTATATAGGCGTTGGCGACCGCAGCGCTGTATTCTGCCTGTTTCCATATCTCTGTATTTGAATACGCATACCTATACCAGTTTCTTTGGGGCTTCAGTGTATATTAAAATTGCCTTTAGCTACTCTCTGCACAAGCCCTTAGTCTGCTGCGTCGTAATCCCATTTTTTGGATGTTATTGTTTTATTCCATTTAATTTCGTCATTTTATTGACACATTCATTCTGTAATCCTGATTGTAATAATTTTTACGATCAGTTTGCTACGAAATTTCTTCTTTAAACTGTCTTCTAAGAAGATTCCACCCCCACGTCTTCCTCGTAAACCACATATTTTTCCCAAATCCTCAGCATTTCTTTCAGATAGTTTGTAAAAGAGAAAGGCGATGCTCACCCTGCAATAGTATTTACCCTACTAAACTCTCCACATTACCAAAACCGTTATATCCATTCGCAATCCTCTGTAGTTCTGTAAGAGTGGAATACCAGTGACCCTACCGTGTTCCGAACTGCTGACACCGCCCATTCGCCCCAACCTCCTGACTACCAGCTAGCTACTGTTGCAGTTCTGCTCTCCACATGCAGCCGATGTCCTCGTTGTGTGAAGGGCCTTCTCACCCTTGATGGCCCTCGCTTCGTCTCAGCCTCCTCTTACTAAATGTGTTCGCAGCTATAACATTTCTGAGTTTTACTGCTGTCCGAACATCATCAGGGCTACTAAGAGGGACATCAACGAAATCTGGTAAAAAAGCTGAATCTACAATATACTGAAAATATCGAGACATATAAAAATTCAAAATTGTGCCAGACCAAGGTTAGATCACGGGTTTTCTACTTATCCTTCTCATCCCTGAGCTTAGAACTAAAAGTTTATACACTACTGGCCAATAAAATTGCTACACCACGAAGATGACGTGCTACAGACGCGAAATTTAACCGACAGGAAGAAGATGCTGTGATATGCAAATTATTAGCTTTTCAGAGCATTCACACAGGGTTGGCGCCGGTGGCGACACCTACAACGTGCTGACATGAGCAAAGTTTCCAACCGATTTCTCATACACAAACAGCAGTTGACCGGCGTTGCCTAGTGAAACGTTGTTGTGATGCCTCGTGTAAGGAGGAGAAATGCGTACCATCACGATTCCGACTAGGATAAAGGTCGGATCGTAGGCTATTGCGATTGCCATTTATCGTATCGCGAGATTGGTGCTCGCGTTGGTCGAGATCCAACGACTCTTAGCAGAATATGGAATCGGTGGGTTCAGGAGGGTAATACGGAACGCCGTGCTGGATCCCAACCGCCTCGTATCACTAGCAGTCGAGATGACAGGCATCTTATCCGCATGGCTGTAACGGATCGTGCAGCCAAGTCTCGATCCCTGAGTCAACAGATGGAGACGTTTGCAAGACAACAACCATCTGCACGAACAGTTCGACGACGTTTGCAGCAGCATGGTTCAAATGGCTCTGAGCACTATGGGACTAAACATCTGTGGTCACCAGTCTCCTAGAACTTAGAACTACTTAAACCTAACTAACCTACGGACATCACACACATCCATGCCCGAGGCAGGATTCGAACCTGCGACCGTAGCAGTCGCGCGGTTCCGGACTGAGCGCCTAGAACCGCGAGACCACCGCGGCCGGCTGCAGCAGCATGCACTATCAGCTCGGAGACCATGGCTGCGGTTACCCTTGACGCTGCATCACAGGCAGGAGTGGCTGCGATGGTGTACTCAGTGACAAACCTGGCTGCACGAATGGCAAAACCTCATTTTTTGGATGAATCCAAGTTCTGTTTACAGCATCATGATGCTCACATCCGTGTTTGGCGACATGGCGGTGAACGCACATTGGAAGCGTGTATTCGTCATCGCCATACTGGCGTATCACCCGACGTGATGGTATGGGGTGCCATTTGTTACACGTCTCTGTCACCTCTTGTTCGCATTGACGGCATTTTGAACAGTGGACGTTACATTTCAGATGTGTTAGACCCGTGGCTCTAACCTTCATTCGATCTCTGCGAAACCCTACATTTCAGCAGGATAATGCACGACCGCACGTTGCAGGTCCTTTACGGGCCTTTCTGGATACAGAAAATGTTCGACTGCTGCCCTGGCCAGCACATTCTCCAGATCTCTCACCAATTGAAACGTCTGGTCAATGGTGGCCGAGCAACTGGCACGTCACAATACGCCAGTCACTACTCTTGATGAACTGTTGTATCGTGTTGAAGCTGCAAGGGCAGCTGTACCTGTACACGCCATTCAATCTCTGTTTGACTCAATGCCCGGACGTATCAAGGCCGTTATTACGGCCAGAGCCGGTTGTTCTGGGTACTGATTTCTCAGGATCTATGCATCGAAATTGCGTGAAAATGTAATCACGTGTCAGTTCTAGTATAATATATTTGTCCAATGAATACCCGTCTATCATCTGCATTTCTTCTTGGGGTAGCAATTTTAATGGCCAGTAGTGTATTTGTGGTTTTTGGAAATTTGTGGTAAGGTCTTATGGGACCAAACTGCTGAGGTCATCGGTTCCCAAGCTTACGCACTACTTAAACTGACTTACGCTAAGGACAACACACACAGGCATGCCCAAGGAAGGACTCCAACCTCCGACGCGGGGAGCCGAGCGGACCGTGACAAGGCGTCCTTGGACCGAGCGGCTCCCCTACGCAGCTCCCCCGCGCGGCTCCCCCGCGCGGCTTACTGGTGGTCAGCGCATTGTTATGGGATGAGATTAAACACACTTTAGTCCAAAGCTACTAAATAAAGAACAGATATTACGTTTATTTCTCAGCGACTTGCTGACACTGCGATAAACATCTTCTTCAAGCATGTGAAGGAACCTTCTGGAACATGAACGAACAAAAACTAGTAATGCACTCAATATGCATGGTGTGAAGCACATGCTATAAAGAAGCACACCGAGTTTAGTTTATTCTCTGAAATACAAAACAACAAATTTGGATATAGCGAGTATGTTACATAAAGACTGAGGAAGTTTACTTAAACAACTACCTGAAACATCTTGTATTTTTTTTAATTATTTAGCCCAATACTGTACCCATTAACTTCGTCAACATGAATAATTGGTATTTTTGTATGCATATTAGTTTCTTTTGACTCTAGAAACGTTTAAGTTTCAAATAAGCGCGATAGTCCTGAACGATGGAACTCTTGTAGCGAGAAAAATGTTCGGCTAGTCAGCAGCAGACATTATGTTTGGTGACTGGAATCGGAATGTCTATGTATTGACTGTTCTTCTTCCTAGTCCATTTTCATATTAATGTCGAAAATATTGGCTAAGGTATGTTACAGTATATGGAGAGAGGTATCGGACTGAAGAGAATTTTGTGGAAATTCTTTCAGTTTTGAATCTTCTCATTAACTCTGTCATGTAAGAAGGCTCTGATATGAATGTTAATGATGGGGTTGTACATTAAATTTGCAAATGTGACCATAATTTTTGAACGGGTGTTTGGCTCCAGTTGCATTTTGTCATGTCCTTTGAGTTGATTTAGCACACAGTTTGGCTGTCCTAAAAGAGCACTTTTTTTTCAGGTAACTATACTCCACAAAATTTTCTGCCATATCCGATGTTTACATTTACCTGCGTGGCTTCGATTGGTGCAGCTTTACGTTACAATGTCAAAGAGGAGATTCGGTTCCTTTTTCAGGTATTCCTCTTACTTTTGATATCTTTAATATTATATTGAAAATTGCTGCTGTTCAGCATTGATACCGCTGCTAGATACTGTAAACGTCTTTATGGAGGAGAAGCATCGCAGTTTGAAAGGAAGGTCTCAGTAAATTTCTTTTTCACATGAACCAACAATTACAGCAACCAAATTAGCGACGATGTCTCTAAGAAATGACAAACTGCAGCGGTGTTGAATGCTTCAGTGAGCACATATGTATTTATGTACTGATCGTCGATTTAAAGATTTGGGGCTCTCATATGTTGAGCTTTCGTTCTCCGTCGTATCTTTTCACGCTTTCGGTCCTGCTTCAGCTTAAGTACGACAGCTGTTTTGTCAGTGATAATCAAGTCTTAATGA
Organism: Schistocerca americana; assembly: GCF_021461395.2. Classification (NCBI taxonomy): domain Eukaryota; kingdom Metazoa; phylum Arthropoda; class Insecta; order Orthoptera; family Acrididae; genus Schistocerca; species Schistocerca americana. Next base: position 857,894,775 of record NC_060130.1, on the reverse strand, counting down.
GGTCTTTTGTCCTTTATTGAGTCAGTCGGATTACATATTGTCGTTTCTGGGTTAAAGAGGTGCAATTTGCAATTTAAATTCATTAACCCTGGCGGCGTTAGTAGCGGAATAATCGGAAACTATCCCGCCGTCCATTCTCAAAACCTACTGAATGTTGATTATAAAATTTGCAACATTGGCGTGTGGCGGACAAATAGTTTTTTTGTTGAGGATCTATATCCCTTTGAAGATAATACCGAGTATTCTTAATAAGGGCTCCACAGCAAACGCTTACGAGGTCATGGCTAAAGGACTACGTTGGCATATAATCTATATGATTGAAATAATTCTAGTCAGTTGATCACTGACTAGATTGCATGCCTGAGAAGAAGCCACGAATGATACGGAAAATATATCCATTAAGTCGAATTTTTGCGCTAGTGCTCCAGTTCATTCGTACTCCTCCGTTTTATTATTCTTTTCCTGTCCATACGGTCATATTCTCCAATAACGCTGAATATGAAATCTCATCCTCTACTTAAATGACTTCACTGTAACACATACTGTTTTCAGCGTGTTGGTTATACGTTGTTACGGTCTTACTGTAACTGATTTAAGGCCTTTTCCGAACTTTGCTTACCATGGTTTTCCGTAGGATCTATGAAGGTTAGAGGTTCACTCGGTCGTGGGCCTTGTGTTAGAACAATACCTAGAAAACTACAAGCAAAATTAATAATTTGCCTATAAGGTAACTATATATTGTGAAGAATCTACTGCGTCCATAGGCTAGGAAGGCTCGGTAGCTTCGATCATGTGCAGTTAACGTCCGCTGCTGGATAACCTTGCAGAAATCTTCTATCTGTGATAAGCAATGTACCGAGTGATAGTATTCGATTTCTGTTTCAACCCATTTTTGAATTTAGACTGTTAATCCTGACATGAGAGAGGATGTTACCTTTCTTCCCTTGAGTATCTCAATATTCATCGCCATTAATTCGAAGCAGTTCCGTCTGTATAGTTTCGGGAACGTCATTTCCTCAGTTTCGAGAATCTTTTTGTGCGTCCATTTTTAACCTCGAAGATGTTATTAGTTACAATTGGCCTTACATCTGGCATTTCATTATAGATAACACTTAATGAAGACAAACAGTACTCTTGCTTCATTCTCCATACGAAGCTTAGTTGTTTCAGCTAATATATTATAATATATTTGCTTATTCGGTCATTATACGATTCCAACAGATAACGTGACTGCCGTCTGGAACCATGCATTTTAGGTATGTTCTGTCTCGCGTCATTAGCGTGAGAGGATTTCTATCCCGTCAAACTGTTATCTACAGTAGCATAAAAAAAATATTCTGCTGAAATGTACCTCTTAGAAATCTCGTGTGTGTCTGAGCTATGGGGTGGGTAAGTCCAAATTTTTATGTTGAGGCAAAAAGATTGTTGCAGTGAGTGACGTTTGATAAACTAGACGTAATACTGAACTAAAACTTTCGCCTACTACGAGGTTGTCTCTTGGATGCAACAGGAGAGAGACTATGGTTTCATTAAAGTAAATCCCTTCTTTCACATCGTCCAAATCATGGAGTACTTTGCCGGCCGCGGTGGTCTAGCGGTTCTGGCGCTGCAGTCCGGAACCGCGGGACTGCTACGGTCGCGGGTTCGAATCCTGCCTCGGGCATGGGTGTGTGTGATGTCCTTAGGTTAGTTAGGTGTAAGTAGATCTAAGTTCTAGGGGACTGATGACCTAAGATGTTGAGTCTCATAGTGCTCAGAGCCATTTGAACCATTTGAATGGAGTACTTCTTAAAGAAAAGGGTACATAATATGTGCACAAAGATTCCTCTCCCACTCTCCAAGACTGCTGCAGTGTGGCATGGTATACGTACTCTACATACACTGTTTCACCGGTAGTGCCAATAGTAAGAACTGCCCAATAATCTATCTACATAGATGGGCCCAATTGCCTTTTTACGTTTGTTGAAGAACCGTGACTGGTCTTTTGTAGAACTAGATTTAAGGAATCACACAAAATTCTGAAATGTCGTTTGGTCGAGATCACCTCTTGTTGTGAACTTAAATCCTGATAGGGTCTGATCTTTACTTGAAATATTCCGAAATAGGCGATAATGTTTATTAGTTCGTCTTTTCATGCGCTCAGTTCGTGGTGTGTGGGGTTTCCTTACGTGCAGTTCCTCCGGTTTCTTTCCAATGCGCGATCCAAGTGAGGTACGGTAAAGGAATTATCCTTCCGTTCTAGGTTAGTAATTCATACATTACAGTAGTGGTCGAGTAAATCGGCAATCCCTCTGGTCCACGCACTCATGTGGGCCATATTTAAGTTCTGACGAACCAGTTTGAATCACGGGAATATAGCACTGAAGTGACCGACCGACCAGCAAATGGTACACGTACTCGATGGTCCTTGGGGCACAATCACGGTTGAAAATCTCTGTAGGGTTGGTACAGGAAGCTGCAAAAATTTTCATCCGATTTCACTAGACTATATTTTCTCCATAGATGAAGGCAGAAAATTGGGATAATTTTAACTCAGGTATAAGACTAAAAGGTTTTTGCCTGCAGATGAACCATCCGATTTTACAAGGATACATCTTTTAGGCGCACGAATATATTGTCTTGTCCGCCTCAATAGCTGAGTATTCAGGGTGTCTGGTTACAATGCGGAGGACCAGTGTTCGATTCTTAGTGCTACAGGGGATTTACTTCTGTGGAACACGGTGAGCGTAGCCTCGCGAAGCCAACTGGGAATTACTTGAGCAAAAAGTAGAGGCTCCAGGGTCAAGAAAGACGATAACGACCGGTAGGTTGGTGTCCTGACCCCACGCCCGTCCGTACCACATCCAGTGCTGCCATGGGCAGAGGGTGACACAGTAATCATTCGGTTGTGACTAACTCATCAGGACCAGAAAGGAGGTTTTCTTCCTTACATACAGTCTTGGGGAACTTTTTACAATGACGTTCAAGATTTAAGCTTCCATTTAACTGTCACACTTTCAATGTGCCGTCCATCGGAAGCATGACGAACGTATGGACGACGAGCAAACTCTTCTTAATACTTCTTCGAGAGTCCATGGTTTTACAGTTTTCAATGCTGTTGCTCTGGGGCTTCGTAGTTGCAAAGAAGTTGTGGGAAGGGGAGGCACGCAGGCGAACTCTTTGCAAACCTCATTAAAAATAAAATATAATGAAAACCCCTTCAAGCCAATTATCCAATTCGAGATCCTTACATCCCTTAGAGCCGATCCATCGTTGAGATCAGTCATAGAAGGCAGGTGACAACACTAGCAGTGGAAGGTATACAAAGAATGTCGAAAGAACACGGAGAGCAGTGCAGTAGTTGTCTTAGTGTGGAAACGGAGTGATTTATCTGACGGCCAAAACGACGTGATCATTGGCTTTAGGGCCAACGCTGGAAACATATCTGAAAAGGCTAAGTTTATACACTCCTGGAAATGGAAAGAAGAACACATTGACACCGGTGTGTCAGACCCACCATACTTGCTCCGGACACTGCGAGAGGGCTGTACAAGCAATGATCACACGCACGGCACAGCGGACACACCAGGAACCGCGGTGTTGGACGTCGAATGGCGCTAGCTGCGCAGCATTTGTGCACCGCCGCCGTCAGTGTCAGTCAGTTTGCCGTGGCATGCGGAGCTCCATCGCAGTCTTTAACACTGGTAGCATGCCGCGACAGCGTGGACGTGAACCGTATGTGCAGTTGACGGACTTTGAACGAGGGCGTATAGTGGGCATGCGGGAGGCCGGGTGGACGTACCGCCGAATTGCTCAACACGTGGGGTGTGAGGTCTCCACAGTACATCGATGTTGTCGCCAGTGGTCGGCGGAAGGTGCACGTGCCCGTCGACCTGGGACCGGACCGCAGCGACGCACGGATGCACGCCAAGACCGTAGGATCCTACGCAGTGCCGTAGGGGACCGCACCGCCACTTCCCAGCAAATTAGGGACACTGTTGCTCCTGGGGTATCGGCGAGGACCATTAGCAACCGTCTCCATGAAGCTGGGCTACGGTCCCGCACACCGTTAGGCCGTCTTCCGCTCACGCCCCAACGTCGTGCAGCCCGCCTCCAGTGGTGTCGCGACAGGCGTGAATGGAGGGACGAATGGAGACGTGTCGTCTTCAGCGATGAGAGTCGCTTCTGCCTTGGTGCCAATGATGGTCGTATGCGTGTTTGGCGCCGTGCAGGTGAGCGCCACAATCAGGACTGCATACGACCGAGGCACACAGGGCCAACACCCGGCATCATGGTGTGGGGAGCGATCTCCTACACTGGCCGTACACCACTGGTGATCGTCGAGGGGACACTGAATAGTGCACGGTACATCCAAATCGTCATCGAACCCATCGTTCTACCATTCCTAGACCGGCAAGGGAACTTGCTGTTCCAACAGGACAATGCACGTCCGCATGTATCCCGTGCCACCCAACGTGCTCTAGAAGGTGTAAGTCAACTACCCTGGCCAGCAAGATCTCCGGATCTGTCCCCCATTGAGCATGTTTGGGACTGGATGAAGCGTCGTCTCACGCGGTCTGCACGTCCAGCACGAACGCTGGTCCAACTGAGGCGCCAGGTGAAAATGGCATGGCAAACCGTTCCACAGGACTACATCCAGCATCTCTACGATCTTCTCCATGGGAGAATAGCAGCCTGCATTGCTGCGAAAGGTGGATATACACTGTACTAGTGCCGACATTGTGCATGCTCTGTTGCCTGTGTCTATGTGCCTGTGGTTCTGTCAGTGTGATCATGTGATGTATCTGACCCCAGGAATGTGTCAATAAAGTTTCCCCTTCCTGGGACAATGAATTCACGGTGTTCGTATTTCAATTTCCAGGAGTGTAGTTTGCGTGACGCAATGGTTTAAGTATACCATGCACGGCAAAATGTCGCTATCCATAACTGGCGCCGAGGTAACCGCGATGACAGTGATGAGTTGTGCACGGGCAAAGAGACATTCAGCTGTTGAGCAGCTGACCACCCAGATGAACCTGGAGGCTGCTAACACTTGTCTCCTCAACGACAGTACATTGAACGTTGCTGCGTATGGACTTCCGTAGTAAGTGTCGCAGTGGTTTAGTTCACACACCCATACTGACTGCCGTTCATCGATGACAAAGGCTGGCATTTCCGCGAAAATACCACATATGGACGTCCAATGAGTGGAGGCAGTTGGCTTTTTCACATGCATCACGTCTGATGCTTCATCAGAAAGAAGGCCGTTGGAGTGTACGGCGTGAAATGTCGGAAAGCAAACTCCCTGAAACAGTTATGACGGGGAAGGTTCTAACGGCATTCCCTGACGGATCTAGACGTTCTGGAAGATGCAGTGGATCAACCCATGTATGTGTCTACTCTTGGTTTTTTTCTCCTTCGCACTATGCCATCTACCAGCAGAACAGTACAATGCGTCTCACAGCTTGCAGTGTACGTGCGTGATTTGAAGAGCACCAGGGTGTGTTTACCGTAATCCCATCGTCACCAAACTCTTCAGATTCAAACCCAATCGAGAATCTGTGGGACCCCCTTGCCCGGACATTTCGCACCCTGAATCTGAAACCGAGAATCCTAGCGCAGCTGACGACGGTACTGGAGTCGACATGTCTCCACATACCTGTCGGTACCTTCCAGAACCTCACTGACTCTTCCAGGACGTCTGCCAAACGTAGTTATTCAGGTTTTTGACGGGTGGTCACATTAAAGTAACTGGACAGCATACCATCACACCGTTAGTAAACAAAAAGTAGTATCGGTAATTGAGATTTTATTTTCACCAATGGGAAACAAACAGTATGCCCAATGCCCACGGTGACACTCATTGTCGCCTGGTGGTGATGTGGACGGGGGACGCGGCATCGAATGTCTAAGAGTGGTAACGAATGTAGAACCATTCTAGCGACGATGCGGGCCGCAAATCGGGAAATCCAATGACATTCTACATCTACGTATCAATTTATATCCATACCGTTCAAGCCTATACACAGTTCATATCGGAGGTTATTTTTTAATACTGTTAGCAATTCCCATTCCGTTTCTACTCTCAAATGGCACGAATAGGAAACACTGTCTATAGCCCTCCGTACGATCCCTGATTTCTCTTTCCTTGTCTTCGCGGTCCTTACGCGACGTGTACTTTGTGACAGTAGAATATTTCTGCTGTCAGTTGCAAATGCTGGTTCTCTAAAATTTGGCAGTAATGTTTCGCCAAAAGAACGTCATATTTACTCCAGGTATTACAATTTGAATTCACGGAGCATTTCCGTAATATTCGCGTGTTGCTCAAGCATACCGGTAACAAATCTAGCAGCACGTCTCTCAGTTGTTTCGATATCGTCCTGTAATGCGATCTGGTCGAGGACTCTAAACACTCGTGCAGTACTCAAGAATGGATCACTCAAGTGTTCTACAGTTGCTCTCCATTAAAGATCAGCTACACTTTCCTAGAGCTCTCCCGATAATGCGGAGTCCACCATTCACCTTCCCTACAGCCGACCTTATGTGCTCGATCGATTTCAAGTCGGTCTGCAGAGATACGCTTAGATAATTAATCTACATGAATGTGTCACATAGCACACTACTAATAGTATATGCGGACATTACAAGGTCGTTTTTCTTTCTCATCTGCACTAGCTTATATTTTTCTACATTTAGAGCAAGTTTCAATTCATCACGCCAAAGATAAGTTCCAAGTCTCCCCGTATCCTCCTACCACTACTCAACGTCGACGCTTCCCCGTCTAGTAAAGCGTCAGCAGCAAACAATCACAAATTACTGGCGTTCCCCAAGGTAGTGTTATAGGCCCTTTGGTGTTCCTTATCTATATAAACGATTTTCGAGACAATCTGAGCAGCCGTCTTCGGTTGTTTGCAGATGACGCTGTCGTTTATCGACTAATAAAGTCATCAGAAGACCAAAACAAACTGCAAAACGATTTAGAAACAATATCTGAATAGCGCGAAAAGTGGCAGTTGACCCTGAATAACGAAATTAAATGAGTGCTAAAAGGAACTCGTTAAACTTCGGTTACACGATAAGTCATTTTAATCTAAAAGCCGCAAATTCAACTAAATACCTAGGTATTCCAATTACGAACAATTTCAATTTGAAGTAACACATAATATGTTGTGGGGAAGGCTAACCAAAGACTGCGTTTTATTGGCAGGACACTTAGAAAATGTAACAGACCTATTAAGGAGACTGCCTACACTACGCTTGTCTGTTCTCTTTTAGATTACTGCTGCGCGGTATGGGATACTAACCAGATAGGAATGACGGAGTACATCGAAAAAGTTCAAAGAAAGGCAGCACGTTTTGTATTATCGTGAAATATGGGAGAGAATGTCACAGAAATGATACAGGATCTGGGCTGGAAATCGTTAAAAGAAAGGCGTTTTTCGTTGCGTCGGAATCTTCTCACGAAATTCCAAGCACCAACTTTCTCCTCCGAATGCGAAAAATTTTATTGACACCGACCTACATAGGAGGAACGATCACCATGATAAAATAAGGGAAATCAGAGCTCTAACGGAAAGATATAGGTGTTCATTCTTTCCGCGCGTTATACGAGACTGGAATAATAGAGAATTGTGAATGTGGTTCCATGAAACTTCTGCCAGGCACTTAAATGTAATTTGCAGAGTATCCATGTAGATGTAGATGTAGATACTGCTCATCCTTTCATTCAGATCGTTTATGTACATAGAGAACAGGAGATTTCGTATGACAGTGCCCTGGGGCACTCACGGCGGTATTTTGCACAAAGGGCGGATTGTTACAGGTACATGGAGTCTCTCAGAGGGGAACCCCAATGTGCTTTCATGTTGTTGGAACAATATCGTAAGTTACTACTGCAATAGACACGGAATCATCGAGACAGAATCGTGGATCAGTGGAAACATATCACCTGGTCGGATTAATCACGTGTCTTGTCGCACCAGATCGATAATCGTGTCTCTATACGCCGTCATCCAGGTGAATGGCTGCCCGACACCGCGCCAAGGACGGAGGCACTCGGGGCAATGTTATGCTACTCGGGACATTCACTGAGCTTCCATGGGCTGTGTAGTGCTAATCGAAGGTAGCATGACAGTTGTGGATTACGTGAACCTTATTTCTTACCACCTGCATCGCTTCGTGTTTGATATCTTCCTCGATGACGATGATATCAACCTTCAGGCTAACTGTCCGTGGTAGAAGGCCAGACTCTTACTACAGTGAAATTAGTATTATATTAATCAACGGGGACAGGTGAAAATGTGTTCCCCGACCGGGACTCAAACCCGGAATCTCCTGCTTACATGGCAGACGCTCTATCCATCTGAGCCACCGAGGGCACAGAGGATAGTGCGACTGCAGGGACTATCTCGCGCACGCCTGCTGCGAGACCCACATTCTTGCCTTGTATGTCCACACACTACATTCGTAGTGTCCCACCCCAACACACTAATTACTCGTGGAAGACATTCTTACCAAGTTCCGTAAGAGTTCGGGGAATATGTGTGCATCCGCACAGAAGAAGAAAGTCATGGTCGGTATTGCCAGAACTATATACTTATATGGATATGGTGTCTGTTCTTTGGGACATGTCCGAAAGAACAGACAACATATCCATATAAGTATATCTTACTACAGTGGTTTGGGGAGCGTGTTATTAAACTCAAGTTAACGTACTGCCCAACACATTCGGCTGATATGAAGCCAATGGGACACACATGAGATGCTACTGGGCACCAGCTTCCCGCCCATAAACCATCCACCTGTATTTTACGACACTTGCTTAATTTGTGGGTAAACATCTTCGGAAACGTACCAAGGACCTGTCGAATTCCTGTAGCGCAGAAGCGCTGCGGCCCTGCGTTCCGGCGATGGACCAACACTCCGTTGAGCAGGTGGTATAATTTTTGTGCCAAAAGTTCTTGTTGCCTTCCATTTTCTAAATCGCACCGTATCCTTCCGATATTCGAGCCGTTGTTGCAGAGGTATAGTTTTCACATACTGGAACACTTGAGCCGTTCTCGCAGTGTACATGACTGATAAAATGGAGCAAAAGCGATGGGTGTTTTGTGAAGGCATAACATAGAATTTATCCTCGCGAAACATTCACACGTGTGCTCAACGTGTTAAGTCCCGTTGAATTTCGACGACTTTTGAGGTAACGTGAACCAATATGACTGAGTAAGCTGATGTACAGTGTTTGTTCGTTTTTGTCTTAAAACCCTCAAATATGCCTTTCGAGACAGCTGATCATTAAAGATATATAGATAAGAATTGCCGTTTTTGTTGTAGTATGTTGTGCTAAAATAGTTGACACTGTTTGTCAGTGGTTGAAAGTGCTACCAAATCTCTACGCGCTACTTGACTATTGTCTTTGCGAATCTCCTCGAATTAGTTATACTCACCAATACTCATTATCGTATACAGTGTTCATCACCCCACTTTATTTCACATATCCAGATTTTAGATTTCACAAGGAATCCTATTTTTCAAGATGATTTTAAGCCCAAAGGATTTTCATTCAGGAAAAGATTTTTATTTAACACACACTTACTGAAAACATATTTAATGGAAAGGCTTAGGTCTCACTTATAATTGCCATAACAACCTACCTAAGTAAGTTAGATGTATTTATATGCGAATTTAAAAGAACCCGTTTTAGCGCAACTGGAAATACTTGTAAGAATGTGGAAGTGTACGACATCTAGATCACATAAAAATATAGGTAACCGTACCTACATTATGGAAAGGATGGATAAACGACAACTACTAGTATTACATTACAGTTATAAGGCGTTCCATCATCTAGCAGATTCAGTTTTGTGGCTTCAGTCGTTCTCACACTGGAAGTGAATGCAAACGTGTGACGAGCGCTAAGATCAGTTAAGAGGGAACGTAATCGCCAAAGCGATTTGCGACCTCAATGTACTTTAACAGTCTTTCGGGGTACACATTGTGAACAAAGTATATGTAACATACTTCCGAAAACGAACATGCCTGAAATAGCTGAGTTAACGAAACTAGTAGCTGTCAAAGCTTCGCAGTGAGAATCCAGAAAAAGATTGTCAAGTCATAAAACTCTGGGAAGGGAACTTCAAAAATATTTATTTTCCTCCTAGATAAAACGTCACAAGGAAATAAAGTTTCTAATATTTGAGAGAAGTCCAATTTAGTACTTACCTAAGATTCCCGAATTGAAACCCAGTGCACAATGGTATTTTTTTCTATCTTGTTATTCTCTTACCTTTTTATTGTTACTTATTTCTTTTTTTATTTTGTTAATATTCTTAATAACTAAAATTCTTCTCCGAAGCTAAAATCGACGTAAAAGTCATATATTTGCGTGCGCTCACCACAACAGTCCCGACATAGAATAATATTCGCTACCTATAACTAAAGTACTGCCTTAGAGCTTGGAGCTGAGTCTTGTATCAGATGTAACTGATAGTTATCTGACTTTCTATTTGATTCAAAATTATCTGGATCTCTTAATCATGCAACAAGGTGCTAGGAAAGGCTCATTTTCGAAAATGGAACAACTGACGGTATCTGTGAAAATAGTGATAAGCAGTTATTGGAATCAGTTATTATCGGTCTTCACTGCATTATTTAAAACTTCCTCTGTCTAACCTTTCCTAATGTCACTTCAAAACATATCCTGCGCATTGGACCGCCTGAAGATGATGTTCGATAGGAAATATTTCGAAAAATTTTGTGTGATGAAACTGTTCGATGTACGAATTCACTCAAGATAAATCGGAGTGTCCAACATTTATTCCAGTTGCCCCCTTTCAAAACTACTACGCACGGAAGTACAGAAAACGTTACTGGTCACCGACGCTGTAACAGTTATCACTTGGAGGCCCTAGTGTAAGCTACACTATGTGAGCAAAAGTATCCAGACACCTGGCTGAAAATGACTTACAAGGTCGTGGTGCCCTCAATCGGTAGTGCTGGAATTCTATGTGGAGGTGGTCCACACTTAGCCTTCATGACACCTTCCACTCTCGCAGACGTTCAGTCAGGTGATGAAGGTCTCTTTGGTGAATGGCAGACTATTCTTCACGAAGTGCTGCACTGAGGAGAGGTATCGATGTTCGCCTGTGTGGCCTGGCACGAAGTCGGCTTTCCAAACCATTCCAAAGGTGTTCGATAGCATTCAGGACAGGACTCTGTGCACGCCAGTCCATTACAAGGATGTTATTGTCGTGTAACCACTCCGCCACAGGCCGTGCATTACGAACGGGTGCTCGGTCGCGTTGAAAGATGCAATCGCCATCCCAGAATTGGTCTTTAACAGTGGCAAGCAAGAAGGTGCTTAAAACATCAATGTAGGCCTGTGCTGAGATAGTGTCACGCAAAACAAGCGGTTCATGCCCCCTACATGAGAAACACGACCACACCATAACACCGCCGCCTCCGAATTTTACTGTTTGCACTAGAGACACTGGCAAATGACGTTCACCGGACATTCGCCGTACCCTCACCCCGCCATCGGATCGGCACATTGTGTACCGTTATTCGTCACTCCACACTATGTTTTTTCCACAGTTCAGTCGTCCGATGTTTACATTCCTTACACCAAGCGAGGCATCGTTTGGCATTTACCGGTGTGATGTGTAGCTTATGAGCAGACGCTCGACCATGAAGTCCCAGTTTCCTCAGCCACCGCCTAACTGTTATAGTACCTGCAGCGTATCCTGATGCAGTTTGGAATTCCTGTGTGATGGTCTGGATAGACGTCTGCCTATTACACGTTACGTTCCTTTTCAATTGTCGGCGGTCTCTGTCAGATAACGAACGAGGTCGGCCTGTACGCTTTTGTGCTGTACGTGTCCCTTCACGTTTCCACTTCACTACCACGTCGGAAATAATGGACCTAGAGATGTTTAAGAGTGTGGAAATCTCGCGTACAGACGTATGACACAAGTGACACCCAACCATCTGACCACGTTCGAAGTTCGTGAGTTCCGCGGAGCGCCCCATTCTGCTCTCTCACGATGTCTAATGACTACTGAGGTCGCTGATACGGAGTACCTAGCGGTAGGTGGCACCACAAACGGCCTAAGATGGAAAACGTATGTTTTTGGTGGTGTCTGGTTACTTTTGATGAAATCGTGTACTTATCATAAATTAATGCTAGTTCGAGATGTGGAAATTATTACTAGCAGCAGTGCAGATTTCTGCAGATGATGTGTTCGTTAACCAGTGTACCGTGGTTTGCCAGAACGGCTGCAAACGAGCAAAGTACACGTTGTAATTTGTGGACAATTCTGTCAGGTTATTTTAACGTTTCTACATAACACCTCATTCTGACACTCTATGTGAAAATTCATCGATGAAAAATCAGTATGTTGTTTGCAGATGGCTTGAAGCTTGCTAAATTATTCCCTTTGGGGTGTGGGGAGGGGGATGGGGCGGGGAGGGGCGGGGCGGAGCAAGGCTTATATCTTCATCAGATCATGCAGATGAGCAGTCCTCGAACTATTTGCTTCCTCATTCTTGAGCAATCCTATGTTTTGATTTAAAGCAATTTTTCAGTTATCCGGAACAAATATTTGCAAGAGCAAATCGTAATTGCTTCCTACGTGGAATACTAGCAGAATTATTCACTTATAAACATCGCGACATAAGGTAACTCAGTTATTCAAACTCATAACAATTTATTTAGTAGCCCATCATGCGCACGCGACTGCTAAATAACGTATTACAAACAATCTATAATCACTGAAAATATTTGTTACTAAGTACTGTATATTGACTTTAATTTCTAAGAATTGTTGTGCTTCTCCTCTACGTGCATTGAGTTTTGTTTTCTTTTCACATTTAACTTCTGCGACAGAAGTTTTAACTTATCAGTTGAAAATACCACTGACATCAGCAATTCAATTCAGAGAAAGAGTTAAATATCAAAAAATTACTCTTATACATTAATTACACAGTCCAATCACATTAATGTGACGACCTGTCAAAACCCTGAATAACCAACTTTTGAGGCTCGAACGTCCGGAGAGTCAGTGAGGTTGTGGAAGGTACCGATAGGGATGTAGAGCCATTCCGTGGTCAGCTACGCTAAATTTCTCTGCTGAGGATCCATGACGCAAACAACCTGATGGTGGTGGTCCCACTGATTCTCGATTGGGTATAAAACCGAGGAGTTTGGTGGCCAGCGGTACGGTAAATTCATCCTGGTGCTATTCGAACTAGGCAGATACACTGTGAACCGCGTGACGCGTTTGTCCTGCTGGTAAGTGCCATATTGCAGAGAAAAAGCAAACTTTATGTAGGAATGGACACGCTTTACACCGTGGTGAGAAAATTTATGCGATAGTTATATTCAAATATACAATGGCGGTAGAATCGAGTACACAAGGTATAAAAATGCAATGCATTGGCGGAGTTGTCATTTGTACTCAGGTGGCAGCATAACGGGAAATAACAGACTTTGAACGCGAAATGACAGTTGGAACTACACGCATGGGACCTTCCATTTCGGAAATCGTTAGGGAATTAACCATTTCGCGATCGACTGTGGCAAGAGTGTGCCGACAATACAACGTTTCAGGCATTACTTCTCACGACTGACAACGCAACGGCCGACGGCCTCCTTCACTTATCGACAGAGAGCTGCGGCGTTAGCATAGAAGTGTCAGTGCTAACAGACAAGCAACACTGAGTGAAATAACTGCAGAAATTATTGTGAGACGTACGAGGAACGAATTCTTTGGGACAGTGCGGCGAAATTTGGCTTTAATGGGCTACGGCAGTACACGACCGACGCGAGTGCCTTTGTTATCGGTATGACATCGCTTGCAGCTCCTCTCTTGGGCTCGTCACCAATTCGACTGGACCCTAGACGACTGGAAATCCATGGCCTGGTCAGTTGAGTCCCAATTTCAGTTGATAAGAGTTATGGTAGGGTTGTCAACAAGGGACTGTGCAAGCTTGTTGTGTCTCCTTAATGGTATGCGCTGTGTTTACATGGAGTGGACTACGTTCTCCGGGTGTTCGGATACTCGGAGACATTTGCAGCCATTCATGGACGTCATGTTCCCAAACAACGACAGAAATTTTATGGATGACAATGAGCAGTGTCACCGGACCACAACTGTTCGCGACTGAATTGAAGGACATTCTGGATAATTCGAGCGAATTGTTTGACCATCAAGATCGGTCAACACAAATCATTTCGAAATTTATGGGACATAATCGAGAGGTCAGTTCATGCAGTAATGGCAGAGTGCACCAATCTCGATTAACAGTTAACAGCGGTTAAGTTGATATATAATCCTGTTCAACGCAAAATTCTTGTTCACCAACATCGATCTAATTTAAACGAGGAAATCTAACACGGTTATATTTAAACGGGGCTCTTTCCCGGTTTTCTCGACACAACCGCGGTTTTAGAAGCATACGCTATTAAGATGGCGGCGCGTTTTGATGTTACGGATGGCATTGAGGAAGAATTGCTATACTTTGACCATTTAAACCGTGGCCGAAACCGTGTTAGAGTGATTTTGGAAAGGGGACACCCTATTGAAGATTATGGTGACAGGAAGTTTGAAGAGAGTTTTCATCTGTCAAAAGAAACAGGTTGGTGGTTATCAAAACCAAATTAATGGTAGGTTAGAATTTCCTACTGATCGATATAACCCTATTTCGCTGAAGAACAGACGTTTGATTACTTTAAGGGCACATGCAACACGTGCATTCAACATTCGTATTGGGGATAATAGTAATATACGTCGTACAACAGCACAACGAATCATCAATGATGTATCCGAGATCATAGCATCAATGTCTCTTCGCATAATAAAATTTCCTGCAAGAGAAGAAGTGCGGTCTGTGATGTATGGTTTTAGTCAATTGGACCGATTTCCTGATGTTCTATGTACCTTGGATTGTACCCATATAAGAATTCAGTCTCCTGGAGGACATAATGCGGAACTTTTCCGCAACAGGGAATCATATTTTTCCTTTAATTGTCAAACCATTAGTGATCACAATTTGTTAATAAGAGATATTGCCTCTCGATGGCCGAATTCTGTGCACGATAGTACCATATTTCTCAACTGCTCTCGCAGAGCTCAATTTGAAAACGGAGAAATACCACAAGGTCACTTGTTGGGATATAGTGATTTATGCATGTAGATCGTACTTGTTAACAGCACTTTTAAATCAGCAAAATTAAGCAGAGCATCGATATAACAAGTCTCATATTAAAACTAGAAACAATGTTGAGAGAAAATATGGCCTGTGGAAGAGAAAGTTTCCCATATTATATGTAGGAATAAGATGTAATCCACCGAAAGCCACACACCGTAAGGTGGCTCGCGGAGTATAGATGTAGATGTAGAAAGCATTGTCAGTAATTGTGGGTACGGCTGTCTTGCATAATACCGCGAAGAGTAAAAGCAGTGAAGAACCACCAGAAGATCCAGAAATTTCTCGACTTTTAAATCAGTTACGTGACGAGAGAGGCTCCAACATTGAAAATAACGAACCTGTATTACCTGGACAGCAGATGTATCGTGATGACACATTACCAGGAAGAGAAGTTCGGTGTGCTATAATTAACGAACTTTTCCGATAAGGTAATATAAATTCAGAAATTGTTCAGAATGAAAAATTACGATTATAGTTACTGGATTTGACCGTATTTTTCATTTTTCTGATTATTTCAGCATGTAATCTATTTTTCCTCTATCTAGGGAACATAAAAGTACTCACTGAACTGGGTGTGTGTTGAGAAATTTGAGGTTGTGGCGTGCCAGGAACAGGATTCGCTGCCTACAGACAATTAACCAGCTGCTGCATTTCTGAGACAATTTTTTAGTGTGGAACTGTTGATAATTCATTAAAGATATATTTCTCGTATCACATTGGTTGTGAAAGCAATGCAGCACTCTGTTACCTATATACCGTTCAGTTTCGGTGTATGTTCTTAAATTTGAGAACAAATGACTCCATTACATTTAGAGAGTGTGAGAGTAAAAGCGAGTGGGGTAAAATGTAATTGTATAGTTCTGTAGTATGTTCACAATAGATTCTAAACATATATTAAATTTTGTACTGTAACAACAAATATGTGAATGTCCAACAGTTTTGCAATATTAAAAGAGCACGTTGTTTATTATGAGAAGCTTTCAGATTTGAGATTATTTTACTGGACTTCTGCTCACTATTAATGCAGCCTAATCACCTATATTAGCTTAAACTTGTGAATATGCAGTAAACACATAGGCACCAAATAAATAATTATTTGTGTAATAACATAAAATGTCAGTTTGGGATAGTTTATTTGTTAATTGTTTCCATATTAAACACTACTCTTTGTTTACAATATGATTTGCTTCAAACATAAGTGTGTGCGGCTATAAGGTTGTAGTCCAGATCACTTATGGGATCTGGGGTTGTCGATTTCTAGAAAAATGTTCATGTAATGACAAACTGCGCAAAGAATTGAGTTACATTGTTAATTCTACCCAGTCATGCCTGTAACAGCACTTCACACAATATTATGTACAACTGTATGGTATCAAAAATATGGATGAAATTGAAGACATATTTGTGTTTAGAAACTGCCACCAAAAACAAGTTCAAATGGTTCAAATGGCTCTGAGCACTATGGGACTTAACATCTATGGTCATCAGTCCCCTAGAACTTAGAACTACTTAAACCTAACTAACCTAAGGACATCACACAACACCCAGTCATCACGAGGCAGAGAAAAAACAAGTTCATATTGCTACAAAAGGCAATGGAATTTTGTTAGTAATGTCTAACACTTTGGGGATCAGTGCAAGAGCAATAATTAGTTAAGGAGTGTGCTAATTCGGAAGATATGAAAGCTGAACCGTAATGCTGTGGGACGTCTTTAAGAAGTGTCATACTTCAAGTTATTACTGAGGAAAAATCCCTCCCTCACTCTGTCACTGATATTGATGCAGTTGTTTCACATATTTAATCCTCACCTTTGCAGAAGGGAATTCCTTGTCATAGCATAGTGCCACGGAAACGTGCCTCACTACAAACACAGTTGTGGCAGAAGCATTGGAAACATTAGCAGGTACAGAGTATTGCTAAGAAAGCCGCACATGCTATACCTACTATAGCAGAAAACAGTGCCCCGCCATCGCAAGGTGTTACTGAAAAATTCCGAACTACAAATTCTGTTGTGATAAAAGTTATGGGCTGATATTATAAACATCAACAGGTGCAGAGTATTGCTAGAAAAGCCACACAATGCCCCCTCACTATTGCAGAAAAGAGTGCCCCATCATAGAGATTATCTTGCTACAAAATCTGTTGTGATAAAAGTTGTAGTTTGCCATTGTAGACATTAACAGGTGCAGGCCATTACCAGAAAAGCCACACAATGCTAATGTCACTACTGCAGAAAAGAGTGCCCATATTAGGAATGTATTACTCAATAATGCCTCTCTACAATTACTGTTGTGATAAACGTTACAGGATTCCACCATACCTAGTGCAGAGTATTGCTAGGAAAGCCATGTAGGCTATGCTTGCTTTTGCAGGAAACAGAGCCCATCGCAGCAATGTATTTCTTAAAATGCCTCACAACAAACTGTATTGTCATAGAAGTTAGTGGTTACCGTTATAAACATGACAAGGTACAGAGTATTTCTAGAAAAATGGCACACACAAAAATTTGTTTTGGAGCACTTTCCCTCATAATTTAATATGTTAGGATATTTCTGGTATAAATAATGCAAAACATGATTACATTGGGCCTCATGTACATAACTGTTACAGCACATATGTTCAGTTCAAAGTTAGAGTAACAAGGATGCTCTATTACTATTATTTTGTTTTATTAACAGTTACCTCATTGTTAACTCATTTAAGGAGAAATTGGCACCTGACATTATGACTACAATCCTGCAACTGACATGGAGCTTACTTATGTAAACAGCAGTGTAGCTAACCTGTTTTTATTTATGAAGTAATTCTAATTTTTAGTGATTGGATGAAACTTATTTCACACCAAATAAGATGTAAGCAGATATTAGACAGACAACAATTAGAATAGTAGCAGTCATCACTAACGGGACAAACGAAGAGAAACAGTTTGAACTGTGAGACAACTTTAATACAATAGAATAGAAGACAACAGAAAAAAGTGACAAAAATTCACTGTGACAGGAAAAAAAATCACATGCTACTGGCATTTTTCTTCTTCCAGTATTTTAGTTTTTCTTTTAGGGCCAGAATCTTTAAATTCTTAATCCTCAGCTCCTTCTTATGTTCTGCCTTCATCACGTGTAATTGGGCCTCCAGTACGTCCACTCTCTTCTTGATTAGATTTTCAATTACTGTTCCCGAACCTGATGGCCCTGGTTTTGCAGGCATCCTACGACGATGCCATGTACTCTTCGGTGTGCAAATGTTTTCTTTGGGTGGATCAGGATACTGCGAAACAGACTGCAGCTGGGTGACATCCACCAGAACATTCTTTGATGTCTCTTTACTTTGTATTACGTCAGGTGTGGCCGTCCGCTGTTGCTGAGCGGTTCTAGGCGCTTCAGTCCGGAACCACGCGACTGCTACGGTAGCCTCGGGTATGGATGTGTGTGATGACCTTAGGTTAGTTAGGTTTATGTAGTTCTAATTGATAGGGACTGATGACCTCCGATGTTAAGCCCCATAGTTCTTAGAGCCATTTGAACCATTTGAACCATACTGAAGGTGCTGTAATCCTATAATCTGCAAGTGAAATTAATGGAAGTCATTGAAAAATTAAATTTCAGAGAACACTCATTCAGGTAAGTTTTTGTAGTATATGTTCATTAAACATTTTCTTCATCCGCTGTACAGTCTGCCTCATCATATACTTATTTTAATGACATGTTGCTGAGCTTTTAGGTTAATTCTACTTTTATCACGCTCCATTTAAGGAAATACACAATAATGTTGAAAAGTTAGGGACAACTGTAACACTTCTTCATTTCTTTTCAAACTATAAGGTTGAGTGGTATTTAGACCGTTATAATAAGACCCACTATCCTATGACGAACAGGTACCGTATGCGCAGTAAACGTCTATACTCAGTTTCACGGTAAAAAAGACGTGGCCGATGTCAGACGACAGTGCGTGTCACTTGCTCACCAAAAGTGTGGTAAACTTTAAGCTTAGATTACATGTACAAGTAAATCGGAATAGGCCCTGATTGGGAAGATTTACCTTCGTACACACTAAATTTTGAACTATGAAACAAATTTCAAAAATCAATCTGACTACAGGGAAGGTACGGATATTTACCTAGGTAGTTAACACATATTACAAGCGTAATGGTTTACAGTGGGCACAGCGAAAAGGAATGAATCTAAGTAGGCATGCGCAATGATACAAGATATCTCACAACCATAAAAGTATTGGAACAACATACCTCGTAGCCATTTTCAGTGCAATGGGTGCGTGCTTCCTGTTTGTCGCACTAATACACAGAACATAAGACATCGGATGTACACACTCTTTTTGTAGTGAAAGCACTGCGTCTCTGCTTCCCGCATCAGTTCCAAAACCTACCATGCTTGCTAAAAGCATGCACAGAGGTCCAAAGAATAATATTCCGAGGGATTAAAATTGTTTTTAACGTAAATTTCCACGAGAAATTCATGAAGCTGAAGAAATTCGTGGTAGTCAAGTTTAACGTTTTCGTAATAGGTGATAATGTACAAATTTTTGAATAAAAATGGCCTAATGTGTTTAAATAGGTTAATGTATGACAAGTAGAATGACAGTTAAGCATGTTAATATGTACATTGATTCAATTTGTACCATCAAAGTAAGAAAGTCGCAATGATACACTTATGCCTAGAGAATACGTGGCATTGCAGATAGCCAAAGTGCAGGATAATTTTACAAGTATCATTAAATACAGATCGCAAAGCATTTATAAAAACAGAAATAGGGACTTAATCGGATGTATTACCATTCGGATAAATTAATAACAAGTATATTTGTTAGTAGGCTGTTTAGGTTTTTATGTTGGTAACGTCACCTAGCGCTCTGTATGAAAATCACTGGCTGTGCTGTGTGCAGCCTGTGGCTGGTGGGCATTGTTGAAATAGTCGCTATTGTAGTGTTAGGCAGTTGGCTGTTAACAGCGCGTAGCGTTGCTCAGTTGGAGGTGAGCCGCCAGCAGTGGTGGATGTGGCGAGAGCGTATGATCTGTACGTGTGTCCATCAGAGACAGTAAATTTGTAAGACTGGATGTCATGAACTGATATATATATATTATGACTTTTGAACACTATTAGGGTAAATGCATTGTTTGTTCTTTATCAAAATCTTTCACTTGCTAACTATGCCTATCAGTAGTTAGTGACTTCAGTAGTTAGAATCTTGTATTTAGCTGGCAGTATTGGCGCTCGCTGTATTGCAGTAGTTCGAGTAATGAAGATTTTTGTGAGGTAAGTGATTCATGAAAGGTATAGGTTATTGCTAGTCAGCGCCATTCATTTCTAGGGATTATTAAAAGTCAGATTGCGTTGCGCTAAAAATATTGTGTGTCAGTTTAGTGATGATCAGAATAAGTAAAGAGAGAAATGTCTGAGGACGTTCAGTTTTGCTCAGCTGTTTGAAAATCAAATAACGTAAGGGGTTTACCAGCTCAGAATTCACTAATTTTTCTAAGGGGCCGTTTCATATTCTCCAGATGAACTCACCCCTCAAAGTCGCAGATATACGACATCCAAATTTTCGACGCGTATGCACCACATGGAGGACAGAGCAACCTTGCGATTGTAATCAAGAAAACAGTCAAGCATGAACGACACGTTCGTCACGAATGATTAACAAGATCATATTGCAGCAAGTGTTAATCTCCAGCGGCCAGGCTTGCAACATCTCACCACCTCACCGACCAGCGTCTAGTAATAGGAACAGTTCGACAGCAGACACGTCCTTACGCAATACAGCGTAGCACAAGAGTAGTCCATTCAAAACTAAGCGTTCCTAGCGCGGTGAGTAGCGACTTAATTGGTTCGTTCACCCCAATTAAACTTCCGCACAGACTATCCCTCCCCCCTTCCCTCCCCTCTTCTCCAAGTAACCAAGACGTTCGCAAACGACACTGGTACTGAATAGCACCTTTGCAGCAATTGTGCGACGGCAAGTACTCGCAATAACTGAAGTGTGAGAAATAGTAGATTGAAATATGAATTTAGCATCGTTGACAGCCAGCATTCGGGTAAAACAAATTCAGATGTCGTTTGACTTCTCCGGAAGCAGAACTGCGGTCAGCTTTAAAAGTATACTGAATTAATAAAAAGCTTAGATTGTAGAATACCTGGCTTAGGAATCTATAATCTATTAACTATTGGCCACAGCTTCGCACGGGTAGCGTTGCTTATCTACGGCCGGACGGCTTGTATGGGGTAGCGGTAATAAATCATACGCTCAAACCTTCCTCATGAACCAGTCTGTCTACTAGTTCAAAGAGCACTTCCTGAGGTTAGCGTTTACATACAAAATGGGAACCGCTTCGGGGGCTTTAATTTATAAGTGTGGATGTTTATTACTAATCAGTCACATGGTATTTTACGAAAGTGAAGCCGGCCGGGGTGGCCGAGCGGTTCTAGGCGCTACAGTCTGGAATCGCGCGACCGCTACGGTCGCAGGTTCGAACCCTGCCTCGGGCATGGATGTGTGTGGTGTCCTTAGGTTATTTAGGTTTAAGAAGTTCTAAGTTCTAGGGGACTCATGACCTCAGAAGTTAAGTCTCATAGTGCTCAGAGCCATTTGAACCATTTGAACGAAAGTGAATCCATTTTCACTCCTCCAGATCGCTTTATCATTCCATCTTTATGAGTAATACACAGTTAATCGTCCCTGCAAGGTAAGATATTAAGCTCGATACTATTATTCTTGTATTGGTACGATTTTTAAACTTTGTCTCGGAAATGCATATGCAGTGTCTCGTCATGCAGGTCTCGCATGATCTCAGTATTATTGATGTACTATAGTCAGTTTTCTTTCAGTTAGTTTAAAGTATACTGTTAGTGTTATACGTCTAGTGAAGCTATTAGAGACTCTTGGGTATAGCTCGCCAGTCTAGCACCTTTACAAGGTAGGAGATACCGATGAACAACAAAAGAAGGCGGCGGTTCGTTTTTCTGTCTTACAGCCGCACATTCGTCAGACTCCATTAAAGGGCGGGACAAGACAGGCATTCTGCATCACACAGAGGTTTGGTATTAAATTTACAGGAGCGTACCTTCCAAGGAGAGTCTGGCAATGTTACTTCCTTCTGTATATATCTCGCGAATTGACTCTGTCAGTAAAATCAGATAAATTAGGTGTGATGCGGAGACTTATCGACATACACTCTTCCCGGCGACCGTTCGCGACAGGAAAAGAAAAGGTGGTAACCCACAGTGGTACAAGAAGAAACACTCCCTCTTACAACGGAAGATGGCTTATGCATTATGGATGTAGATACAAGTTACCTAAGCGTATCCGTATGTCACGTAATTTCATGAAATATTTGGCGACGTAGTATGTTAATCTACACAAAGAGCAAGTCTCTGCTCAACTTTACCACTATTCCGCTATCCATGTCTTTATATTACTCACTGCCATGTCTTTATATTACTCGCATTAGAACACTAGTCTGCCAGAACATTATGACCACCTGCCTAATAGCCGGTATGTGCACGTAGTATGTTAATCTACACAAAGAGCAACTCTCTGCTCAACTTTACCACTATTCCGCTATCCATGTCTTTATATTACTCACTGCCATGTCTTTATACTACTCGCATTAGAACACTAGTCAGCCAGAACATTATGACCACCTGCCTAATAGCCGGTATGTGCACGTAGTATGTTAATCTACACAAAGAGCAACTCTCTGCTCAACTTTACCACTATTCCGCTATCCATGTCTTTATATTACTCACTGCCATGTCTTTATATTACTCGCATTAGAACACTAGTCAGCCAGAACATTATGACCACCTGCCTAATAGCCGGTATGTGCACGTAGTATGTTAATCTACACAAAGAGCAACTCTCTGCTCAACTTTACCACTATTCCGCTATCCATGTCTTTATATTACTCACTGCCATGTCTTTATATTACTCGCATTAGAACACTAGTCAGCCAGAACATTATGACCACCTGCCTAATAGCCGGTATGTGCACGTAGTATGTTAATCTACACAAAGAGCAACTCTCTGCTCAACTTTACCACTATTCCGCTATCCATGTCTTTATATTACTCACTGCCATGTCTTTATACTACTCGCATTAGAACACTAGTCTGCCAGAACATTATGACCACCTGCCTAATAGCCGGTATGTGCACTTTTGCACGGATAATAGCGGTGACTCGTCGTGGCATGGAAGCAAGGAGGCCTTGGTACGTCGCTAGAGGGAGTCGGCATAGCATCTGCATACACAAGTCACCTGTTTCCCGTAAATTCCGGGGAAGTGAGATGACCTCTGGTGCCACGTTCAATTACATCCCAGATGTGTTCGATCAGGTTCAGGTCTGACGAGTTGAGGGCAAGGGCACCAAGTGGAACTCGCCACTGAGTTCCTCGAATCACTCGATCACACTCCTGGTCTTGTGAAATGGCGCATTACCTTATTGAAAAATGCCACTGCCGTCGGAAAATTGATCGTCATGAACAGATGTACCTGGTCTGCAACCAGTGTACGATACACCTCGGTCGTCATGGCGCCTTGCACGACCTCCACAGGACCCATGGACGTGAACGTTCCGCACAGCGTAAGAGAGCCACCGCCAGCTTCTCACCGTCCCGCAATACAGGTGTCAAGAGCTGTTCCTCTGGAAGACGACGAATTCGCACCCTGCCATCGGCATTTATATGTTTTTCACAAATATATCGAACTCACCCATGCTCGAGGCGTTACTGGAAGCAGCTAGTGGACCACAGAATACCGTAAGGAAAGAGTGAAATTCGTTCGACACTCGTAAGAAATACTGCAGAACCTTAAATTAGCAGATACTGATTTCATTAACTAATATAGGCTTACTAAGGAAAAATAACGTCATTTAATAATTTTATGCTTACTCTGGAAGCCAGTTCCAACAAACTTTTATTATCTTCATTTAGGCTGTCCGTAGCTGTCTGTATTATTTGAGGCCAGCGTCGTTGCATTAGCAAAATAGCAAGGGGTTCCTCCAATTTTCTGTGTTTACGTTTGTCCATGATTCAGTCCTAATGACCTTCTTGTCAGCGGAACGTTACCCTTGATATCTCACCCAAGATTTCACTAAGTGCCTTTCAAATAAATGAAGTTATGGATTCTACAATTACTTGGTTACTAGGAGAAGGAATATTAGGGTCTAAGAATCTGTCGACAACGACGTCGTGAGAGACGGAGCACAAACTCGGATTGGTGAAGGAAATCGACTGCGTCCATTTAAAAAGAACCATCCCGGCGTTTGTCTTACGCAATTTAGGGAAACCACCTAAAATATGAATCAGGGTGGCTGGACAGTGATTTAAACCACCATGTTCACAACTGTGAACCGAATGTGTTAACAACTGTGACCCCTCGTTCGGTTTGAGCACTCGAAGTGACTGTATTAGCAAGGTATTTCTGCACGTTTGCTTTTAGAACGTTTCAGTTTCCAGCAGGAGAGTTTAATGTGGTTGGTGAAATAAGTAGATAATGAAAATAAGTATCGGATAGCTTAATTTTATTGAAGTTTTTCAGCACTATCTCAGTTTAATTGACTTCCCATTTTGGCGTACCTAATGTCTAGCTGCAGTTGAAACATATACGTTTGTGATTTAGGTAGCAGAATAACAAGGGTTTATGTGAATCCTGTATATATTTCATAACGTGCTTCAGAACAATAGTATCAGCCTACAAAGGCTTTGTGACAAAGCAAAATAAAACGAAAGAAGGTAGATATGACAAGTAATTTTTCTTTAAATCATTTTCATTACATCTGAATTACAGAAACAAATCCAAGCCGGCCGGGGTGGCCGAGCGGTTCTAGGCGCTACAGTCTGGAACCGCGCGACCGCTACGGTCGCAGGTTCGAATCCTGCCTCGGGCATGGATGTGTGTGATGTCCTTAGGTTAGTTAGGTTTAAGTAGTTCTAAGTTCTAGGGGACTGATGACCTTAGAAGTTAAATCCCATAGTGCTCAGAGCCATTTGAACCATTTTGAACTAAATCCAAAGACGCACGACTAGAAATCAATGAGACGGTTTGTTTTTACAATTGCTCACAACGTTTTTGTATATTTCACCAGCTGTTAGCAATGTACATCATAAGTCATACGCCAAAATAACACATTTCCTTGTTCACGTATCCGTTGCTAACATAGCCGAAAGTCTGTTCATAACGGTATCGGTATTTTTAAGGTTTCTTGCGGTAATGCCGGCCGAAGTGGCCGTGCGGTTAAAGGCGCTGCAGTCTGGAACCGCAAGACCGCTACCGTCGCAGGTTCGAATCCTGCCTCGGGCATGGATGTTTGTGATGTCCTTAGGTTAGTTAGGTTTAACTAGTTCTAAGTTCTTGGGGACTAATGACCTCAGCAGTTGAGTCCCATAGTGCTCAGAGCCATTTGAACCATATTTTTCCTGCGGTAATAATGAACAGTAAACATCGATCTTTCTCCAAAATAATAAAAGTTATTTTGTACCATAAACTGTTTTCAGTGTCCTTTCTTCATTGACTCCAAGAAATAGTACTTTGGTTCGAATTTCACAAACTGAATATGCTATTATATTCACTGACTATGGTTCAAAATGGTTCAAATGGCTCTGAGCACTATGGGACGTAACTTCTGAGGTCATCAGTCCCCTAGAACTTAGAACTACTTAAACCTAACTAACCTAAGGACATCACACACATCCATGCCCGAGGCAGGATTCGATCCTCCGACCGTAGCTGTCGCGCGATTCCAGACTGTAGCGTCTAGAACCGCTCGGCCACTCCGGCCGGCGACTACGCTGTTAGAATCCAGGTAATTTCCAGATGTTACCGACCGAGGTGGCACAGTGGTTAGCACACTGGACTCGCATTCTGGAGGATGACGGTTTAAACCCGAGTGCGGTCATTCAACTTTAGGTTTTCCGTGATATCCCTAAATCACTTCAGGTAAATGCAGGGATGGTTCCTTTGAAAGGGATGCCCAACTTTCTTGCCTTCTTCCCTAATCCCATAAGACCGATGACCTCGCTGTTTGGTCCCTTCCTCCAAAATCAACCAACCAACCAGATCGGATAAAGAGTAACTATAAAAATTTTTGAGATATGACTAATGATGACTAGCATCACTTGATCAACAGAAAAACAAATCAACTGAATAGTAGAAAGGTTGGAACTGAAGGTTTACAGTCTGCACGTATTACCTTTTTTGACTTATGACCGTGAGACATGAACTTCCAACCTGAAAAGCCTACAAAATTAAAGATTTTTCAGCGATTAATGAAGAAATGTAAGTTCGAATTTCTAACAGAAGGCAGAAAACAAATAAATGGATAAAGAAACAGACTAAAGGGGAGTAACTAATGAAAAAAAAAATGTTCAAATGTGTGTGAAATCTTATGGGACTTAACTGCTAAGGTCATCAGTCCCTAAGCTTACACACTACTTAATCCAAATTATCCTAAGGACAAACACACACACCCATGCCCGAGGGAGGACTCGAACCTCCGCCGGGACCAGCCGCACAGTCCATGACTGCAGCGCCTTAGAGCGCGCGGCTAATCCCGCGCGGCTAACTAATGAAAAAAATCGAGATGGAAGGAACATGAAGCCAGTTGTATGGATGTTAGAAGGCCAAACGAAATTCTTAGCTGCATTCAAAGTAATACGGAAATACCTAGACGGTCACATAACTGAAGTTGAAGAGATATCGGTGGACGACCTATAGGAGCTGCATGGACGCGTACTACTGAAGATCGCAAAGTATGTAAAGTCCACATGAAGTATTATCCCGCATTGGTTGTCAAAATGCCCGACGATGATTATGGTGGGCTATTAAATAGTAGATACAGAGATAACTGAGATTATTTTAAAACTAGAGTGGTTACAAATCCATAATCGAACAATTTTTATGCATACCATGTAAAATTTTTCATTTTACCCTAAGCTAGGAAACAACTACTACCTGAAATTATGGGGACACACAGTCATAATAATGGTTAACTGCCAGTTATGCTAAAGTACGTTGAGAGAATCTCATGAAGAGTTTTGTTTTTTAAGAAACAATGCTCTCGCGGAATTGGTACAGGATGTAAATGTACCCCTGTTACGAATGCAATACGATGAAAATCAGTACGAGAAACATTTAGATCTCTTGGTGACCGTAAAGGAAACTGAAACACTTGGTTCAAAGGAGCATCTGAGAAGTTACAGCGCAGCCGACTGCTCCGCGCACAAAGCGATATATTGGCTCTGACCACCCTCGCCCTGCAGCCAGATTAATTAATTAACGGCCAGTTAGAGGCATTCACACAACACGAATTTAGTGTTCGTGCCGCTCCTACTTCTTGCGCGGCTGGTAATAATACATTAAATATCACTCCCGCTCACGCAAAAGAAACGATATTGGTAATTTAAGCAATAATTACGCCGGAGACAGCGAGACAATGATGAATGGCGGTATACCACGGCTGCAGCCGTAGAACTCGGCCACAAGCGGCTCTCTGTACCGCTCTCTGCAACGTGACTAATTACCAACATTATTTTACCACCCGACTTCGACGTACGGTTTTTTGTTCTATTGATTGAGGGCAACAAATCTCTTTCATGCGATACTGTCAGCAGTTACTTACGAAACGCAGCTGAATCGAGGCAACAACTCACCATACGTAGCAATTTTTACAACAAATTTGTCTGTCAGTTTTCACGATACCACTTCTTGTTACTTTACATGTATTATTTAGTTCTGACTGAATGCGCAGCATCGTTGAAGCCTGTGGTCGGATGCGAACCGAGAGCAGAATTTTCGTTTCATGGAGAAATTTTCACCATGCGATCTCTCCTTATTTTCTTTTCAGTCCGTTAGTGAGTGCAGAGATATATCCTGTAAAAGAGAGCTCGTTCTCGAATACTGAATGATATCGCTAATGGAATGAAGCAAAGTATGCAAAATATATGCTTAAACCCGTGCTCGTATTTCCAGAATTCCGGCGAAAACACACTTTCCTCGAGAGTTGGTAAAGAACACGAGCGACATCGTTCTTTGCACATCTGTTTAAAAATGTATCAGCATTTCCTCAGCATTGTTGCTCTCCTGAACTCTAATTGGTTAGACCCGCCGCCTACGATGCTTAAATCGTGGGTAAATGACACATTTCTCACAAACTACAGAATTCCGCGCTATTAGTGCGGTGTCTCAAATATTCTTACAGGTGTCTTGGTAAAACAGCCTTCTTCATATGGTTTGAGGTAATGTAATAATCTGCTTGTTATCTAGGGAAAGACAATGCAAAGGGTCTGTTATTTGATTATATTTTCTTCGATGCATAGTAATTAATAGTTTATGTGTATATTTTTTATGCGTTTGAAATTGCATTAGTAAATACTTTTCAAACAAAGAGAACTACAGGATTCGTTCTCATATATTGTATTCGTGCGTGTCTTCTAACCGTCTTGTGATACTTAACTCCGAAAAATGTACAGTACACCATTTCTGTTCACAGCTCTAGCTGTCTTTAAGAGGCGATGCTGACGCCTTTTCTCACCAACGTCGTAGTTCATATTATGTATATATTTTAGGACACCCGCTGTGACCCAGTCAGAAGATAGTAGCTCTCTTAAGAGTACTTTCGGCTGTTAGTTACATGACAAGTTGTAGCGGCGAGACATTCAAAAGATAACGTTTACTGTTTCATAATGTTTCATGCTTACAGCATAAAACTTTGAGGGTGCAACCTTGAGTGAAGGACAGTTTCGTTATTATTCTCTTTTATTTACACATGTTTCAGTGATGTTATACCATCATGTAAACCCTTTTTATATTTTACTATGAAGAAGTACGTCATACTGATAAACAAGTGCATGCAGATATGCTGAAAATCTTTAATTTACTAGTAAGCAGTTACTATGGTAAGCAACAGAGCATGGAAAGCAGTCGAATTGTTACCTGGCATATTTAATTACAGTAAATCTGTTATTTTTATTTTAATGATTATTTTTAAATGAAAGGAAACATTTACCTTCATTTTTCATTATGAAGTGGCCCGTAAATGAAATAAAACTGAATGAGGACGATTATTTAAGTAATCAGGTGGCTAACAATACGAAGAGTAAACATGTAAAATATTACAGATCTGGCGCTTGTGAAACGGTAGTCAAAAATAGTGCCTGTGCAAGTATATTTGGGCATTATTATTAACTGTTATATAAAATAAGAGATAGTCTGATGGTATACAACACTGTTAGTGATTTTACAGGAAATATATAAGCTTTTAAAAATTTTGACATGAATGCAGCAGCAACCGAAGAATGAAATCTTCTTGTAGAAACAGTAAACAGACAATTAGTTGCAAACTGGAAGGTTTATTAAAACCTCTTTACCATGGTTTCAACGTTCATAAAAGCGTCTTCTTCAGAAGGAAGTATAGACAGCTGGATTACATGTTGTGGCAGAAATACATTAATATACAGCCGAAAGGCGTCAGTCAGATATAAAATTTCACATTCATAAGAAATTAAAACATGCAGACATGGTTGTTGTCATGTGGTACTTCCTCTCCAATATACAACTAACTGTAAATTGCCTACGAAATACGATATGACAACAACCATAATGTGCATGTTTTAATTTATTATGCACGTGAAATTATATATCTGACTGACGCATTATGGCTTTATTTTAACATACTTCTGCCACAACATGTAGTCCAGTTGTCTATATTCCTGCTGAAGAGGACATTTTTATGAACGTTAAAACCATGATAAATGGGTTTTGATAAACCTTCCAATTTGCAAGTGATTGACTGTTTACTATTTCTACAGGAAAAAATCTATATATAGTCAGTCAAATGGAATCTGGATCCCTATAGTGGACTTAAGAAACCATATTCCGTCATGTCTGTTGCTACAGATCGTATGTAACAAGGAAAAAACTACGTTGCACACTTTCCGTTTACAACACAAATTTAACATTTTAACATTTGAGAGAACCTTGCAATCTCAGTACATCCTTGAAAAAAACACAGTGTAGAGGGAATGAACGAATCGGGATTACTGGCTATTTTAGAAAATATTTGAACAAAACTGACTGAGCATAAATGAGAAAACCATTGTTACTAAAATTTAAAAGGCGAAAAGGTCATAAGAGCAAGACCCAATGCAATGAGTGTAAGAGAATAATCAGAATAAATTTAGATAGGACAATTTCAAAAAGTTGCAATTTAGGTCTGATCAGGATATAAGACTGGATCCAATAGATGCAGCAATAGAGACTGAATTCATTGGAAGTTTCACTGAAGACAAATGAGCAACACCTCATCCAATTTTGACGAAATTTTAACACCAGAAGTGGGCAAAATGAAGGAATTTCTTATGATTAAAACTACTGGAAACACCACTGAGCTATACACACGATTAAATGTAACCAATACCACTTATAGAATCGCATGTGAAAACAGAGATCGAAAAATGAAAAGGAATTACCAGCAGAAAGGATATCGTCACTCTGAAGTGTCAGTGAGAAACAAAAGACTGACAACGACAAACAGGAAAATATATCAGTCGTAGATCAGCATGTGTAATACGCTCAGGACGTAGGACGCTACCCGTTACATACATCCTGACCAGTGACAACACAAGTCCGTGCACGTGCAAACATTTTGTCTTCCAATGCGCCAGAAAACTCTACAGAGTAAGTACTTCGATATGCCAAATCCTTATGACCAGTGATCACCAGGGGATTGAAAGTTGCCCAGACGCGATGCTGATGCGTGACGCTGTAAGAAAACTATAAAAGCGAAGCAGATACGAATAGGGAATAATATCAGTGGGTAACAGGCAAGAAATGAGGTGTCGTTGACATAAGCGACTTGGCCAAAGGGCAGAATGTCACGGCCCGGAGCATGGCATCGAGCACCTCAGGCACTGCGAAGCTGGACTGCTTTTGGCGTATTACTGTCGTCAGTATTTATTAAAATTGTTTAAGGAAGAGGAATTCACGAATAGGCAGCAAGTTGAAGGATATCCACGCGTCTCAGAACGTAAAACTCGGAGGCTTGCCCGCTCTGTAAGGAAGGTAGGTTGGGTTCTTTGGGGGAAGAGACCAAACAGCGAGGTCAACGGTGTCATCGGATTAGGGAAGGATGGGGAAGGAAGTCGGCCGTGCCCTTTCAAAGGAACCATCCCAGAATTTGCCTGGACCGATTTAGGGAAATCACGGAAAACCTAAATCGAGATGGCCGGACGCGGGATTGAACCGTCGTCCTCCCGAATTCGAGTCCAGTGTGCTACCACTGAAGGAAGGTAGGCAGTGATCTATGGTACACCCGACGATAGATTGCAATGCTGGTGCAGGAACAAGTGTTTCGGAGTACACCGTACGGCGCACATTGTTCAACATGAGACTCAAAAGCCGACGACCCACGCGTGTTCCCATGTTTACCCAACGACATCACCAGTTACCATAGCAATGGGCACGGTATCGGTGACAAGAGTGTCATTTGTTAGGATGAATCAGGTTTCTTCTTACACCACGTGGACGATCGTGTACGGATACACCAACATCCAGGTGAATGATTGCCCGAAACATACAGAGTGTTTCAGAAATATTTTTACAAATACTGGGGGTAGGTTTCTCACACAGAAATGAGCAAAAGTAGTAATAAATCGTGGCTCTAATATGCATACCTTAAGAGCTATGAGCACTTGTTCAATGGAAGACGTATGTTTCAGAGTAGCAACGATGAACATGTGGTCATAGCTCTTACGTTAAGCATTTTAGGGCCCATGTATAGTGGACATCATTTCTTGTTTTGGTCCATTCTACATTCTCCCAAAATATCGAAGATGAACAAGTCTTCATCGTACTTAAGGTATGCATTTTAGAGCCAGTGAGTACTTGACATTTTTTCTTGCTTTGGTGTTACGAATCTGTCTCCAAAATTTTTAAACAGTATTTTTTAAGCACACTGTAACCGCTCCATGGACACAGGACGGTGTGGCCAATATTATTCTATCTTGAAGATTCACCTCAGCTTCCATGGGATCTGTGCTAGTAATTAAAAGGTACCATGACAACTATGGAGTCTGTGAACGTTATTGCGAACCACCTGCATCCCTTCCGATGGCCAAGGCATTTCCAACACCATAACTGGTTGTGTCAGAAGGCCGGAATCGGGCTATAGGGGTTTGGGATCCATGATAAGGAACCCCCGTTAATATACTGTCCACCACATCCGCCTTACCTGAAACCGATAAAACACATGTGGGAAGCTGTAGGGCACCAGCTCCGCGCCCACAAACATCTCCCCAGTAATTTACGGGAATTAAGTCAGCTGTGCGTAGACGTCTGGTGCCTCAACCTACAAAATTTACCAACAACTTGTCGAATCCATGTCATGTAGGATAGTTGCTGTATTGCGTTCCAATTCTGGATCAACACACAAAACATTGAAATTTCCTGGCAGATTAAAACTGTATGCCGGGCCGAGACTCGAACTCGGGACCTTTGCCTTTCGCGGGCAAGTTCTCTACCAACTGAGCTACCCAAGCACGACTCACGCCCCGTCCTCACAGCCTTACTTCTGCCAGTACCTCGTCTCCTACCTTCCAAACTTTACAGAAGCTCTCCTGCGAACCTTGCAGAACTAGCACTCTGCCAGGA
This sequence comes from Schistocerca americana, assembly GCF_021461395.2. Classification (NCBI taxonomy): domain Eukaryota; kingdom Metazoa; phylum Arthropoda; class Insecta; order Orthoptera; family Acrididae; genus Schistocerca; species Schistocerca americana. Next base: position 857,861,935 of record NC_060130.1, on the reverse strand, counting down.
AGTTTCATATCAGCGCACACTCCGCTGCAGAGTGAAAATCTCATTCTGGAAACATCCCCCAGGCTGTGGCTAAGTCATGTCTCCGCAATATCCTTTCTTTCAGGAGTGCTAGTTCTGCAAGGTTCGCAGGAGAACTTATGTACAGTTTGGAAGGTAGGAGACGAGATGCTGCAGAAGCAAAGCTGTGAGGACAGGGTGTGAGTCGTGTTTGGGTAGCTTAGTTGGTAGAGCACTTGCCCGCGAAAGGCAAAGGTCCCGAGTTCGAGTCTCGGTCCGGCACACAGTTTTAACCTGCCAAGAAGTTTCATATCAGCGCACACTCCACTGCAGAGTGAAAATCTCACTCTGGACACGAAACATTATCACCACCTGCTTAACAGTTAGTTTTCTCCGTCCTTGGAACGAAATACACCACTGATTCTGCGTATCAGAGATCCGACAGTTTTTTGGTAGGTTTGTGGAGAAATGTGATATTAGATGTCTATGCACAGGTCATGTAACTCGCTTAATAACCGGAAGCTGATTCACGTACGCGGGGATAGCACCCGATAGCGACCCAGGTGGGTTCCATAGGATTTACAGCAGGCGAATTTGCTGGCCGAGAACATCAACGTGAGTTCACTATAATGCTTCTACAACCACTGTAGCACGGTTCTGGCTCAGAGTCTCGGGCAATTATTTGGCTGAAACGTGACATTGCCGTAGGGGGAAGACATCGAGCATAAACGGCTGAAGGTGGTTCGCTGCTGTCAGCTTGTCTCCCAAAGCGTAATACTGCTCCCACCAGCCTGCGTCCATGGATCGCTCCGATTTTCGAGTCGCCGTTCACCTCGATGAAGGCGTTTGTGGAGACGACCAACGAGCAAGTGTAGCAAAAATGTGATTCACTTGAAGAGCCGACAGGTTTCCACTGATCGACTGTCGAATCTCGATGGTCCCGTGCCCACTGTACTCTTAACTTAAGACGTCGTTACGTCAACATGTGAATACGTAGGGGTGGTCTGCAGCGGAATTCCATGTTCAAGAATGTATGTTGAACGTTGTGCTCCGAAACACTTGTGCATGCACCAGCATTGTGCTCCTTCAAAAGAGATGCCTTAGATCACTCTCTGTCCTACTTTACAGAGCAGACAAGCTTCAAAACCCCACGTTCTGTGAAGAGTCTTGGACGTCCAACCGTGAACATTCGAGCAGCTTCGTCGTTCTCGACATACTCGTTAACAGGCTCTGCGTAATAATAGTCATCTAGTTGAAAGAGTAGCTTATTCTAATGAAGTTCCCCATTTGAAGCCCATATTTTCACTAGAATGATTCCCCCCCCACCACCACCCCATCCGTATCTGCTCCGCTTACAGACTATTGTAACCGCGTCACTTACCCACAACGCCACCAGGCGGCATTCAACGTCGCGGTGGGAAGTGGTCGTAATGTTTAGGCTTAGCAGTGTACAGAGGTTGTAGAAAATAACTTCATAACCTAAATATCTATTAAACAGCTGTATGAATCGAAATGAGGTTACTAAAAAATGACAGTATTTAAAGAGGCCAATTGGTCTGCTTTGTTAGTAACACTTGTATCTTCTTATCTAGCAAAACAGTGAAGGAACGTTATTAATTGTTATAATTTTCTTAACAGCATTAAAAACCACTTGAATTCAAAGGTCCCCGATATAACGTTTGTTTGGATCTTCAACAGAATTTTCTTAAGATAGCTAGATAATTTTATAAGCGGAAAGCAACGGGAGTCTCTGTGCCCTTCACTGAAGGGGTAAACGTCACATAAGAGGGCCTGGAATAATGCTGGAAACTGTGAGTTGCCTCCGCGATTGTGGCTGCAACTGCTGAAAGTTCAGTAGGGAACGGAACTATGACTTTTGTCGCCGAAATTATTTATAATAATCGTAAAACAATCTAGTTCAGTGCTTTGCAACTTGTTTGTGTCATATACGAGAATTATTCGGAAAGTAAGGAACGATCGGTCGCGAAATGGAGATCATAGTGAAAATCCGATGAAGTTTAGCACAGGTGTGTTGGGCAGTGTCTCTAGTACGCCCGTCGATCGAATTACGTAGTTTTTTGGTTCTGAGCACACAGGGAGCACATAAAGGTACCTAGAACAATAGTGTCTCCCGCCAAGTACGAGGGCCTTGTGAGAAATTTCGCCTGAAGCTATGCAGCAGTCAACATTACATAACTTTCGTGCTTTTTTTTCTTCAAGACAATTCTCAGCCGCATTATGCAGGGGCAATTAAGATGCTCCTTCATCGTTTTCAAATGGAAATGTTTGATTACCCACAATACAGCCGGTAATTGTCTCCCTCTGAGTTTCATCTCTGCTCACATGAACCGCTGGCTATGAAGACAACATTTTGGCACAGACAACGAGCTGCAGGCCAGCGTAGAGAATTGGCGGAAAGCACTGGCGGCTGCCTTCTATAACGAGGGTTTTGGAAAGTTGGTACAACGCTACGGTAAATGTCTAAGTCAGATCGGCGACTGTGGAGACAAGTAGCTGGAAGTTGTAGCTAACTGTTGCAAATAAAACAGTTTCGATTTTCACTGTGGTTTCCATTTCTCGACCTATCGTTTCTTAATTTCCGAATAGCCCTCGTATACGGTAAATATTATTTAGAAAAAACTGCAAAGGACTCAGAGCAGCAATATTTATTATCACCTCAACGTTACTTGAGATACATTAACACACTTAATAAAGTGAACAAACAAGTGTATATGTTGCGTATAATATAAAATGATGTGACGCTTTACGGCAAATCTTTGTTTCACAGAAGTCATCGGAGTCATTTATCTCATTCGGTGATGATTGATGCCTCTCAGGGTTCTCGCACAAGGTATCCAGTGAAGGGATCCCTGATTTCAAAATTAAATGTCTCTAAAATTAAAATCGATAGACGAGTCCAACCAACGGCATATTGATTGTGAAATCTGTAAGAACTGTATGCAGAAGTTATACACTAACTTTGAAATAGATCGAAAAGTGGCTAAGAGATGGCGCCGTAATCGCATTAAGTAGTGCTCTAAAACAGTGCGCCGCACCTCAGAGTAATCAGTTCCATCACTGAAACGCAAAATCAGGTTATTGTCCGGAGGAAGAGGTTGAAATCATGGATTCCACTGAAAAATGTGTTTTTCTGGCACTGGAATACCACAGGTTGCAACACAATCCCCCGGCAACAAGTTGCAGTTATCAGGTTGCAACGCAGTCCCACGGCAACTAGTTGCAGTTATCAAACACGAATTATTATCCCAAAAGGATCCTATCTGAAAACCATTAGCAAGCTCTTTGCCAAATTCCAAAATAGGCAGCGTGTCTCATGAACTTAGCAGGGAATGTTACCCCAGGCAGACTGCAGGAACTCCTGAAAATTTCGCCACGGCCTCTGATATCAATCAGCAAAACCCACTAGATTCGAGTCTTTCAATTTTGTGAAGGTTTTACTTCTGACCCAACAAGGCCAGTAGTCCACAGACAGATGAAACTATGACCTCAATAGCTGCCCCGTAATCACAGCAAAAAATTTCATTTACAGAATACTATTTCAAGCAAAACACAGTTGTAAGTATTTTACTAAACATGCTTTGTCGTAGAGTACACCATTGCAGGCGCTCCTGTCTGTGATGCAGCGTCAAGAGTAACCGCAGCCATGGTCTCCGAGCTGATAGTCCATGCTGCAGCAAACGTCGTCGAACTGTTCGTGCAGATGGTTGTTGTCTTGCAAACGTCCCCATCTGTTGACTCAGGGATCGAGACGTGGCTCCACGATCAGTTACAGCCTTGAGGATAAGACGCCTGTCATCTCGACTGCTAATGATACGAGGCCGTTGGGATCCAGCACGGCGTTCCGTATTACCCTCCTGAACCCACCGATTCCAGTCATTGGATCTCGACCAACGCGAGCAGCAATCTCGCGATACGATAAACTGCAATCGCGATAGGCTACAATCCGACCTTTATCAAAGTCGGAAACGTGATGGGACGCTTTTCTACTCCTTACACGGGACATCACAACAACGTTTTACCAGGCAACGCCGGTCAACTGCTGTTTCTGTATGAGGAATCGGTTGGTAACTTTCCTCGTGTCAGCACGTTGTAGGTGTCGCCACCGGCGCCAACCTTGTGTGAATGCTCTGAAATGTTAATCATATGCATATCATAGCATCTTCTTCCTGTCGGTTAAATTTCGCGTCTGTAGCACATCATCTTCGTGGTGTAGCATTTTTAATGATTCATAAATCTCAGTCTTACCATTATATAATCTGTCTGAAACCTTGAAGTATCTCCAGCCTTCATCCATGTATGCAACCTTCTGACATGATTCTTGAACCAGTTGTTAGCTATGTGCAAAATTCTACCAGGCGGCTTCCTCTATCATTCCTTACCCCCATTCCATATTCACCTACTACGTTTCCTTTTCTTCCTTTTCCTACTATCGAATTCCAGGCACCCATGACTATTAAATTTTCGTCTCCCTACATTATCTGAATAATTTATTTTACCTCATAATACATTTCATCAATCTCTTCATCATCTGCGGAGCTAGTTGGTATGTAAACTTGTACTACTGTGGCAGGCGTGGGCTTCGTATCTATCTTGGCCACAATAATGCGTTCACTATGCTGTGTGTAGTAGCTTCCCACATTCCTATTTTTTATTCATTATTAAACATACTCCCGCATTACCCCTATTTGATTCTGTATTTATAACCCTGTATTCACCTGACCATAAGTCTTGTTCCTCCTGCCACCCAACTTCACTAATTCCCACGATATCTGACTTTAACCTATCCATTTCCCTTTTTAAATTATTTGACCTACCTGCCCGATTAAGGGATCAGACATTCCACGCTCCGACCCGTAGGAAGCTAGTTTTCTTTCTCCTGATAACGACGTCATCCTGAGTAGTCCCCGCCCGGAGATCCGAATGGGGGACTATTTTACCTCCGGAATATTTTACTCAAGAGGACGCCATCATCATTTAACCATACAGTAAAGCTGCATGTCCTCGGGAAAAATTACGGCTGCCGTTTCCCCTTGCTTTCACCCGTTCGCAGTACCAGCACAGCTAGGTCGTTTTAGTTAGTGTTACAAGGCCAGATCAGTAAATCATCCAGACTCTTGGCCCTGCAACTACTGAAAAGGCTGCTGCCCATCTTCAGGAACCACACGTTTGTTTGGCCTCTCAACAGATACCCTTCCGTTGTGGTTGCACCTACGGTACGGCTATCTGTATCGCTAAGGCACACAAGGCTCCCCACCAACGCCAAGGTCCATGGTTCATAAGGGGGGGGGGGGCGGATGAGAAAGGTATAGGCTCTTAATTTGTTTTCGTAGAAGGGGTCGCTAATTCACACCTATGCATCGGCTCTCGATACCTGGCATGAAAGAAATTTTCACTGCCAGTTTTTAGTTTTTAGGAGAGGAGGGGTGGTGACTTAATGTTTCGGATTCCAAGGTATTGGACCAACGACCTGGGTATAATTACAAAGCTGTTTTCAGTGTCTTATGGAACGAGAGCATGTGACACGCTGGTGGTGATCCGTCCGTCTGATGGGTACTTTTAAGATCGGCAGCCTCCTTAATGCTATTCGAGAACGGGTAAGCTATTTGCCGACACCAGGATTTACGTTTTCCCTTCTCTTATTACTATACAACACAATTACGACCCAACACTGTAACACACATCCAACGGAATCATCTACTCCCAAGGGGTACACTTAAGACACAACACTCACGCATCGTGAGGAAAGGGGCCGACAAACATTCCTTTAGGATTAGATAGCTGAGCCTACCCCTAATGGTCTCCAAGTCAACGATACTACACGACTCCTTCCTTCTTGGCACTGTGAAATATACGAAAAGCGCTTGAAAAACACCAAAAGACGACGTACATACATCTCAATGTTTGTCTTAAAAGATTTCTGGTACACTGAATCATCGATGACATTTCGATTAATTGTGTTACAGGTATTAACTGCCACCTTAGTATAACAATAGGAGATTGTGATCTTCACACATTGCCGGCCGGGGTGGCCGAGCGTTTCTAGGCGCTACAGTCTGTAACCGCGCGACCGCTACGGTCGCAGGTTCGAATCCTGCCTCGGGCATGGGTGTGTGTGATGTCCTTAGGTTAGTTAGGTTTAAGTAGTTCTAAGTTCTAGGGGACTGATGACCTCAGAAGGTAAGTCCCATAGTGCTCAGAGCCATTTGAACCATTTGAATCTTCACGCATTGTGTTAAACACGAGCCCACGCACACCGGTATGTTTTCATATATTACTGGAAATGCTGATGACCTCGAGTGACCTTACAACATGATCGAGTTGACGTAAGATGACTGATTCTCTGTTCATCCTAGCCCCAGAGCTTTGAACCAAAAATTCGATGACAAGCTACTAGAAGAAATGAGTGTCACAAGTTGCATGTTTTCATAGGCTGGAAGTTTTTCTTGAAAATTCAGTGAATTCCTTTGGATCAGCATGCAAAAGTAATCCTCGTGCATCGACAAAGATTGTGGCCCTCCTATCGCAGTCAAAAAGAGCCTGCTCTTGTGTAATATGAATAATGTAAAAATAAAGTGAAGCTCCGTTTGTGTTGGTGATACGATCAAATTTAAAAAGAAATTGAAGACTTGAAATAAAACAGACTCTAAGTGCCAAAATCATAAATTTGAGGACAGTGAGTTTTAAGTACATCAGGTAGTTATTGGCCATATTTGCACTATTAATGGTTTTTATTTGAAAGTTCAGGATAATGTCGATTTACTTCACGAAGGAAATTACAAACACTGTATTTTAATAGTATAAAAAACTTATTACAAGTGTAAATGCAATGAAAAGCTCTAAATGCCATAGTTCAATACCCAATAAAAAGGTAAAAACAGTTCCTTTTGCTTTTGTAAAACTGTATTTGCTCATTATATGCCACATCCTGCATCATTTAAATCAAATCTTTCATCTTTTCTTCACAGTTGTGGCTTGCAACATGCAAGGCAGGTAGTTTCTTAATGTCCTGCACTCCTGCAGAATATTTTTCTAGGCTTAAATTTCATTGAAGCTTCTCCTGGTCTTAGCTACACGAGACTTCCATTTGTCTAACCATAACACTGTATTCTGGATATGCATAGATTTTCTGCGTTTATTTTACAACCTGCAGCTTTCTTGAAATCTAAGAAGTCACATGCATTCATCTTACTGGCGGCAAAAGGCTTTGTTTGTCTTGATTGCTGCATCATGTGCTTTGTATCTTCTGCAACAATACATCTGTTAACTCAAGAATAAACGGACTGTCCAATATTGGTGTGCTAGATGAGCTTTTGCAGGAATACATTTGTTACTTGAACTTATGTATTCACTCATTACTATGACACTTCCAGCCTTTATTTATCATGTTAACTGAATCTCCGCCGGTTCTTGGTAGAACAACATATAATAAATGAAAAGCGCTAGTTGGTTTTTGTTCAACAGTGTTACTTTCATTGTGTTAACCGGTTTTCGGCTTACAAGGACATATTCATACATTTACTGAGAATTGTCACCAAAGAAGTTACAATGTTTGTAAACAACACTGGAAGAGACGTTACACGTCTAGATTGAAGCATAAATGTACTGTAAATAACATGTTTGACGATGTGGTGGTAATGCAACTTAAAAAGTAGGAAATTGAACAGTAAATAAGTAAAAAACGAAGTAAGCAAGAAAAACTTTAACACAAAAGAGGAACAGCAAGCCTGCATAACAGTTTATATTATAAACAAAAAAAAAATAATTTAAGTTAGTACTTGACATGCTACTTCAGGAGATATACAGCATGGTGAGTAATACATATTAAAAGAAGAAAGAATTATCAATGTAACTACAGGGTATATAAGGAACGTAAGCAAAATCAATAAGATAAACAGAAATGAATAAATGCAGGAAAATAGAGGAGTGTGAGCCAACATACAGTAAATGCAGTGTTTGAGAGTGTGGTGGTACTGTATTTTAAAAGGAAAAAAAGGCTGAACAGTACATAAATACAAAAGGAGCAAACAGGAAAAACATTAACATAACACTCAAAACCGTGACTATGTAACAGTTAGCATTAAATAAATGAACCAACTAAACTAAAAACAATACTTGATGAGAGAACTACAAGAGGTATTAAACATGAAAAGTAATACAAGCACCAGTTACAAGAAAGCCTTAACAATTGAAACTACAGTCTATATAGATTGCATTGAAAATTTGAATAAAGCAAATGCACAAAATGAATAAAGGAAAATGGGAATATAGAGGGACAGACAATGTAGGACGTAATGAAAAACAGAGAGGATTCTGTGAAGTTTAGGAGAGGGGAAGTTAGGATGGATCTGGGCTGTGAGCTAGATGTTTGTTAATTTCCAAGGCTTCCAACAGGTTGAGTTTATGGCCTTTGTTTGATAAGTGAAAGACATACGTGGGACTCTGGCTGGTAACTGTGACCCGCACTCAATACATGCTCAGCAAATGCAGAGTCAGAATTTTGCAACCTCCAGCTGCGTTCATGTTCAGCCAGCCTACTTGCTATGTCTCTGTCTGCCTGACCATTGTAAAACTTATCGCAATCAGAACAGGTAATTTGTATACCCCGCTATTGGGTAACAACTGTATCTTATCTTTGTTTGCTGAAAATACACTGGGCTGTGGTGTTCTTAACATAGTAGGAAAGCCCATACTTGTAGACTTTCAGTACTTTGGCTACAGTCTGTGATACCTCTCCTAGATATGGTAATGTACACGGTTTCTTGCAGGCAGTGGGTGGAGAAGCAGATAGAGCATATCTACATCTACATCTACATGAATACTCTGAAAATCACATTCAAGTGCTTGACACAGGGTTCATCGAACCACCTTCACAATTCTCTATTATTCCAATCTCGTACAGCGCGGAAAGAATGAACACCTATATCTTTCCGTACGAGCTCTGATTTCCCTTATTTTATCGTGGTGATCGTTCCTCCCTAAGTAAGTCGGTGTCAACGAAATATTTTCGCATTCGGAGGAGAAAGTTGGTGATTGGAATGTCGTGAGAAGATTCCGTCGCAAGGAAAAACGCCTTTCTTTTAATGATTTACAGCCCAAACCCTATATCATTTCTGTGACACTCTCTCCCGTATTTCGTGATAATACAAAACATGCTGCCTTTCTTTGAACTTTTTCGATGTACTCCGTCAGTCCTATCTAGTAAGATTCCCACACCGCGCAGCAGTAATCTAAAAGAGGACGGACAAGCGTAGTTTAGGCAGTCTCCTTAGTAGGTCTGTTACATTTTTTATGTGTCCTGCCAATAAAACGCAGTCTTTGGTTAGCCTCCCCCACAACATTACCTATGTGTTCCTTCCAATTTAAGTTCTTCGTAATTGTAATTCGTAGGTATTTAGTTGAATTAACGGCTTTTAGATTAGACTGATTTATCGTGTAATCGAAGCTTAACGAGTACCTTTCAGCACTCCTGTGGATGACCTCGAACTTTTCGTTCTTTAGGGTCAACTACCACTTTTCGCACCATTCAGATATGTTTTCTAAATCGTTTTACAGTTTGTTTTGATCTTCCGATGACTTTATTAGTCGATAAACGACAGCGTCATCTGCAAACAACCGAAGATAGCTGCTCCGATTTTCTCCAAAATCGTTTGAATAGACAAGGAACAGCAAAGGGCCTACAACATTACCTTGGGAACTCCAGAAATCACTTCTATTTTACTTGATGACTTTCCGTCAGTTATTACGAACTATGACCTCTCTGACAGGAAATCACAAATCCAGTCACATAACTGAGACGATATTCCATAAGCACACAATTTTACTACGAGCCACTTGTGTGGTACAGCGTAAAAAGCCTTCCGGAAATCCAGAAATACGAAATAGACCTGAAATTCCTTGTCAATAGCATTCAACACTTCATGTGAATAAAGAGCTAGTTGTGTTTCACAGAAACAATGTTTTCTAAATCCTTCTTGCCTGGGTGTCAATAGAACATTTTCTTCGAGGTAATTCATAATGTTCGAACACAATATACGTTCTAAAATCCTGCTGCATATCGACGTTAACGATGTAGGCCTGTAATTTAGTGGATTACTCCTACTACCTTTCTTGAATATTGGTGTGACCTTCGCAACTTTCCAGTATTTGGGTACGGATCTTTCGTCGAGCGAACGGTTGTATATGGTTGTTAAGTATGGAGCTAACGCATCAGCGTACTCCGAAAGGAACCTAATTGGTATACAGTCTGGACCAGAAGACTTGCTTTTATTAAGTGATTTGAGTTGCTTCACTACTCCGAAGATATGTACTTCTGCGTTACTCATGTTGACAGCTGTTCTCGATTCGAATTCTGGAATGTTTAGTACGTCCTCTCTTCTGAAGGCATTTCGGAAGTCTGTATTTAGTAACCCAGCTAAGGCAGCACTGTCTTCGATAGTATCTCCATTGCTATCGCCCACAGAAGGCATTGATTGTTTCTTGCCGGTAACATACTTCACATATGACCAGAATCTCTTTGATTTTATGCCAGGTTTCGAGAAAACGTTTCGTTGTGGAGACTGTTACAGACGTCTCGCATTGAAGTCCGTGCTCAATTTCGAGCTTCTGTAAAGTATCGCTAATCTTGGGGTTTCCTGTGCAAGATGTGGTCAATAGTATCTAACTCCTATTTTTTTATTTCATGTCTTCAGGTGTTCTTGGACAAACTAGTAAAGGAAGCTGAGGAAAGATTGCTGCCATATAACTTAATTCGCCCTTCATCTAATTTATTTTATCATTTGCTCTTAGAGAAATCTGTCTTTGCTCTCTGGGCCGACCCCGGATTGCCTGACACTGTCCAAAGGCCACATGACTGATTATCGGCGTTTCTGTAATTCATAGATAAAATGAAATTTGAACGATCAGTTACTATTGTCCCATACATTTGGAACATAATTTCACAGATCGCAGTAGAGTAACGATAGATAGGTTTGTCCAGCCATGAAAATCATAAGATCAAATTTTCGATTGTTTTTCTATTAAATTGGCTTTGTACAATTGTGTCCATCAGAATGGAGCTGACAGTCGAGACAGGCACATGTCTTCCAGATGCGACTTCGTTTTCGTCTGGCAACACAGCCGACGTGCAGAGGCGGACATTATCAATGGACTGAGGTCTCATAACTAATACCATGAATTTTTGATTCGAGACTCTAGGCACATTTCACGACGATCCACAACACACTAGCCGTCAATCTTACCAGAAAACTTGGTGCTGTGGCTGGCGGCTGGGGCGAGTTCGTCGCTCCCGGCGAGACAACATTGGCGTCGCTCTTCCCGCCGTCCATTAGCATCTTCTCTGCATCTGCATCTGCAGCGGCGCAAACACCGCAGCTCACTTTCACCTACTCTCCGAGTCTGCGGTTGTAGCTACCAAAAAATTTTACTTTCTTTACTTAATTAAATCCGGAAGCCTTCACAGCGTTGTTTCACGAAAGATCCGTAAAATAATTTTCAGATAATTTTCTGCAGTTCATTAACTGGTACAGAATTCTAATTTCAAAGTCTCCATATACAGTTATGGAAACCGTTTCTCGCTTTTCCACTATTTTATAAACGGTAAGCGGATTAAGATTTGCCGAATTCGGATATGACTACGTTGCACTCCGCGGCGCAAGGCACGTTTATCCTGCTGTGGCACAGTTTTGTCGATCTATTTAGTGGTCGAAACACAGTACGTGCGGAACATTTTAATTAAATTAAGAGATTAAAATTAATTAAAATCGAGCTTCAAAAATTCCGTTTTGCATTTTGCATACATTACTAAGTTAATATAGATTATTTATTTATTTCTATCAAAAGCATAGTGTTATACCGGCTGCATGCGGAGAAATTATATGGAAGGAATTGCCTTCTGTCTTCAGGTTTACCAAGGAAAGTAATCAAACTCTGAAAATAAATTGATAATTTTAATTTACGTGTAACTCAGGTAGTATTACAAACGAAGATAAGTTCGGAACTCTCACACTTCAGTTGTCTACTGCTGATTTGAAGTATACCTTAATTTTATAGACGCTTTTATATTTGTCACGACGATAAATAATAGAAAATGTGAATGCGAGCAACCATCAGAACTAAATCTTAATTTATGTCAATCGAGGTCATTTCTCTCCATCTTAAGACTCACACGATTTCTGTACCAGATTCAGCTTTACGATTTGGTTTCTATGAATAATTTATAATTTATACTGGAAAATTAATCAGTTTTAGACGAAAAACTGCATATGCAAGTTAACAACACCAGATGCTGCGTGCAATGTCATATTTCAGTCATTGTTACATTCAACGCTCAGTGGAAGTTTCACACGACAGATGGACTGATACTTAAACATTAAAAGGTAATTGTAATGTACCCGAAAATTACATATCATCGGTCAATCCATAGTCCAAACATACACATCTTAGCAAATAATAGGCCTATATAATGCACTGACAGGATCTGCTTATCTCTTGAGTGGCTCGAGAAATATTAATGCAGATGATTTTTTGTATTCTTAGAAAGTTAGGAAATACATCTGTGGAATTGCCGAAAAAACTTGAGTATTGAAATTGTCTCTTCTTTTTAAATGATTTTAAGTAGCTGTGTGCACAGCTAATATCCGGGTCAGTTTCAGAACTGAATATTTGCTAAAAATATATTTAAGATATGTCCAATGTTTGTAATTGTATCTGAATGCTGCCTTTTGAACTGATACACTATAGGAAGTATTGTTGTACTATTTCAGGTGTTTTAAAAATCGTAGTCTGGTTTATATGGAACCAAAAATGTGTGGACACCCTCTGATGAGAATGTTGTAAAGATACTGAGATGTCTCTTAACGCACAAAACATGTGACGAAACTGAATCAGAAAGCGCTAGAACCTCAAATGGGACGTTCACTGTATATATTGTCATATCCTGATCCTATGTTTTCAACTATTAGATCATTTACTTTTTCGAGATTTTAATTTTATAAATAATGCCTTAAGCATATACATAAAACGGCTAAACACGGGCAAACTTTTTGCTTCCAATTGAGGTTGAAAAGGACATTGAAGGGAATTGCAGATTATTACAGTAACACTTTCACTCAAATCTGAAATATTTATATTTTGAAACAGGCCTCTAACAGTAAGCCATAGATGGTTAAATATTTTATCAGGTTATCTAAAAAAACAACTGCGTAATCGGAAACTATGTATTTTTAAACAAGCAAATATTTCGTTACATTAATTTATGTTAGTTTTGTAATCATTGCAATAAAATGTATGTACTAACTAAGGAGACCAAAGCTTCTGCTGTTACAGGTAAGTGAAATAGCCATAGAGAAGTACTTGATTGTACATCAAATGATTGTTCCATATATTTATCTAACAACATTATTTGAGATGGCACATTCCTTATATTTCTCTAACTACATTATTTGAGATGGCGCATTCCTTACTGCTGTTGATTTCTCGCCCTCAAAGCGTGGCGCCATACTGCCTGTGTCCAGTGAGACGAAAACCTGGGGTCACACGGCTGAGTCTGCCATCAGAGCTCAGGGAAACACTCACGATACGGGATCGTGTCATCCAACTGGATGTAAATACATGTGGCGATGTCTTCGGACGTTGGATATAGTGTAGCATGCTCCTTTGTCTGACACGAACTTCGCATTAAGTGCTGCTGAATTTAGATATCTCATTAGTGTGTGTGTGTGTGTGTGTGTGTGTGCATGTGTGTGTGTGTGTGTGTGTGTATGTGTGTGAAAGGCAATTTGAAGTCGCTGATGGTTCTACTACTAGGCATTTCTGTCTTCAACATTGACTACGAAGGCATCGAAAAGTAGAGACTTCCCTAGAAACACGCATGCAAGTCAGCTGTCGAATGACTGAAGTTAAATCCATCAGCGGACGGAGTAAAACTTGTTCAGATTATGGCAATATGTTACGAATTATTTAATCTCTTAATATGCTTGTCAGACCTCTGCTTCTGTGGATATGGTTTCATGTTGTCGCAGTGGCAAAAAGAGAAGACTCTATGGTGCAGTTTCTTCGAACTGTAAACAGGGGTCTAAGGAAGAAATCGTAAAAAAAAATTAGGACTTAAGAAAGATATCAATACATTAATGCAAAGTAGTGCTGTAAACGTGGGAGTGTTTCTCACATGTGTGTCACTATGACTGCTGCCTTTTTAAAACGGAGGAACACCCAACTACCGGCCCTTAAATACCGAGGAAACGATTGACCATGGAACAGGCTTGCTGGGCATCAACCTTTAACGAAGAAGAAGAACAGGGTAATGATAATGACGCTTATGATGATCCGACGTAGACTGGTTTCTAGGTATTGGTTTAAACTGTTACTAGCAGTTCTTATTCTTCATTCCTTCAAAATTGCTTGACAATTCACTCTTGCTACTGCAGTTTTTTGGCATTCAACAGTACGTCTAGGTTGCTTTATCAACATCTACACACGACAAGCCACCATAAGGTGTGTTGCGGAGAATACACTACTGGCCATTAAAATTGCTACACCAAGAAGAAATGCAGATGACAAACGGGTATTCATTGGATAAATTTATTATACTACAACTGACATGTGATTACATATTCACGCAATTTCGGTGCATAGATCCTGAGAAATCAGTACCCAGAACAACCACCTCTGGCCGTAATAACGGCCTTGATACGCCTGGGCATTGCGTCAAACAGAGCTTGGATGGCGTGTACATGTACAGCTGCCCATGCAGCTTCAACACGATACCACAGTTCATCAAGAGTAGTGACTGGCGTAGTGTGACGAGCCAGTTTCTCGGCCACCGTTGGCCGGACGTTTTCAGTTGATGAGTGATCTGGAGAATGTGCTGGACAGGGCAGCAGCCGAACATTTTATGTATCCAGAAAGGCCCGTACAGGACCTGCAACATACGGTCGTGCATTATCCTGCTGAAATGTAGGGTTTCGCAGGCATCGAATGAAGGGTAGAGCCACGGGTCGTAACGCATCTGAAATGTAACGTCCACTGTTCAAAGTGCCGTCATTGCGAACAAGAGGTGGCGGAGACGTGTAACCAATGGCACCCCATACCATCACGCCGGGCGATACGCCAGTATGGCGATGACGAATACACTGCTTCCAATGTGCGTTCACCGCGATATCGCCAAACACGGATGCGACCATCATGATGCTGTTCACAGAACCTGGATTCATCCGAAAAAATAACGTTTTGCCATTTGTGCACCCAGGTTCGTCATTGAGTACACCATCGCAGGCGCTCCTGTCTGTGATACAGCGTCAAGGGTAACCGCAGCCATGGTCTCCGAGCTGATAGTCCATGCTGCTGCAAACGTCGTTGGAGTGTTCGTGCAGATGGTGTTGTCTTGCAAACGTCCCCATCTGTTGACTCAGGGATCGAGACGTGGCTGCACAATCCGTTCCAGCCATGTGGATAAGATGCTTGTCATCTGGACTGCTAGTGATACGAGGCCGTTGGGATCCAGCACGGTGTTCCGTATTACCCTCCTGCACCAACCGATTCCATATTCTGCTAACAGTCATTGGATCTCGACCAACGCGAGCAGCAATGTCGCGATACGATAAACCGCAATCGCGATAGGCTACAGTCAGACCTTTATCAGAGTGGAAACGTGATGGTACGCATTTCTCCTCCTTGCGCGAGGCATCACAACAACGTTTCATCAGGCAACGCTGGTCAACTGCTGTTTGTGTATGAGAAATCGGTTGGAAACTTTCCTCATGTCAGCACGTTTTAGGTGTCGCCACCGGCGCCAACCTTGTGTGAATGTTCTGAAAAGCTAATCATAAGCATATCACAGCATCTTCTTCCTGTCGGTTAAATTTCGCGTCTGTAGCACGTCGTCTTCGTGGTGAAGCAATTTTAATGGCCAGTAGTGTACTTTGCGTAGCACTGTCACTTCCCCCGTTTTCCAGTCGCGAATGGTTGGCAGGAAGAACGATTGCCTGTAAGCTTCCATGTGGTCTCGAATCCCTCTAAATTTATCTTCGCGGTAGTGTCGCGACATACACCGACCGTTAGTTTCCTGACAACGTCGACCATCTATCATCTTGTTGTGCAAAAAGTGAGCTATTTCTAACATCGCGAAAGATTGCAGTTAACGTACAGGCGTAGTTAATGCACTTCTCGTCAGAGTATCATCCCACGCAATCGCCTGTGACTACTGAACACTACAGTATTCTGGATTCGTGACTGACATCATGTGGTAGGTTTTACTCATAGCACCGTGTAGTTACCGATCACCTTATTGTCCAGCAGACAGCATGAACTATGTCAGGATGGCGTACAACATTTTCATAAAACCATTCCACATCCAAAATTTTACTCTTTGAATTAGGTCACGTTCCAGCCATAATTAATAATTACCATCAAAGAATTGTTTGTATAAACTGACCCTTGTTTAATATTTCACTGAACCATATCTCAAAATCGGAAATTTACAATTTGTTGTAACAAAAACATACTCGAAATGTGAAGCATATAGTCAAAATATGAACTCATAATCCTTGCAGTAGGCCACACATTTACAAACAATGAATGATATAACAACTAGACAAAAGATACAACGAAACCCCTAGGCACTACTCATGTGTAATCAATATGCTCTTATCGCTTAGCAGATTATGTTTAAAATGAAAACTGAATATTATGCACAGTCAGATCATGTAATACATGTAAAATTCATAACAGGAAAGGAAACATTGAGAATACACCATTAAGACAGACAGTTTCAAATACTGTACGACTGAATGGTGCCTTCTCTTATATACTTCAAGTTCATTAGCATCTTGATGCTGACTGGATGATGTTGTACTCCATAAAAAATAAAATACGCGAACACAACATTGTAAACAACAATCAGAATAAATGGGGTTTTCAGAGCTGCGTTGTTAATTTTTAGTGTAACATAAATATGTTACAAATCGTTTCAAGAAATCACTAACAGATAACAGTGAAAATCTGGTACGTCGCAGTCACCGAACATTTACACCGATAAGTAGAATTGAATCATCATATCCATCATACCAGAGTACAAAACAAGGTGGACTCATAAATAATCAAGACGTGGACTGAACTCATATCTCATGTACTCGAGGCAAAGATTTTAGTTGCATCTTGTACCTGTTTTGTGTTCCCTGATTCCCAAGATTAAACTAGGTCTCTCACAACAGTCCACACTTACTATGTGGGTGGAAACTCGAATCATAAGAGACTACGTGCATGGAACTAAAATGTAATAAACGGTCTCATATGCCAATGATCATAAAGCAAATGCAGGTTCATAAATAAAATAATATTAATTTGCTGCTCAACATTTTCATAAAATGTCCACACTTAAAGAATGTGGACCATTCGCCAATATTTCACTTCGCAACACACGCGTCATTTTATCTTTGTACACAGCTGGTCATTAAAACGGCAACACCATGAAGGCGCATGCAGCATACGTAGTATGAATGTACTATGTGCTTGGATGTGCTAATGATTAATTTTTCAACACAAGTGCACAAATTAGGTAGGATTAAAACCATATACATTTTGTATATGCAGAAAGATTACATTGTTGGCTTCACATTCTGAAGTGACATATTGATTTTGGTTATCAGGAGATCTTGTTACACTTATGTACGGAGGAGAAACTTCCGCCAGCACCTGTCGAAATTCGACATCAGCGAAACTTGGTCCATCGGTAGTGCAGTTTATCATTCCGTGGTACTGATGGCTCACGAGAGCCATTCTTCAACGCCATGCAGGAGCAGAACAGACTCCCGCATTTAGCGCTTGAGAGGGCAAACACTGATTGCTTGTCCATTCATGATTCTACAGCCGTATTGCCTACTTTACGTCAGGTAATCGGCGTTCCTGCAGCAAGACCAGCATCGAAAAGGATGTTGCGACGCAAATTCATCACGGCGAGCGTTGTTGCAATTTCCCTTGACGCGGTAGCAATGGGAAGAGCGCCGACAGCGTTGAGCGCAACGAAGGCGCTAGACACATGAGTGGTCTCATATTGTCTTTTCAGCATTAGTTATTGTCATACGTGCCCAGTGCCTGACGTGATGTTACTGAATACGTCTTTATTTACACAACACGATCACGTCTCATTTGAATAGCCGTTGACACGGACAGCAGCAGTTACTCGTTGACGGAAAAAAATCGCAGCATCAAGCAAGAGCTGTGCAACATAAACGAAAGTTTATAATCGTGTTTTTATATCTGAAATATGATTTTTATTCAGGCTGCGGGCCAGCCACGTAAACATGGCACCAGTAGCGCTACTGTGACGATGAAAATCAGGTTTGCTTTAAATACAGGCTGTAACGGTCTTGAGCGTAAGTTACATTTGAGATTGGACGTGGAGAGTAGATATTAGTCAAGAACACTCTGAGTCTGAACGAGGTCTTGTAATAGGCCTACGAGAACGTGGATGTTCCTTTTGCGATACCGCAGAGAATGTAAGGTTCCAAGAAGACCGGGCTCCGGACGGTCACGTGGTACTACCGACAGGGAATGCCATCGTGTTCTGGGTATCTGCATCTGCAGCAGCAATTTGAGCAGCAGTTGGCACCACAGTGAAACAACAAACGGTTACAAATCGGTTACTTTAAAGAAAGGTCCGAGCCAGATGCCTTGTAGCGTTCATCCCGCTGATCCCAAACCACTGCCATTTGCGACTTCAGATGCGTCGAGCGAGAGCCCATTGGAGAGCAGGATGGAAATCTGTTGTGTTTTCTAAAGAAAGTTGGTGTTTCCTCGGTGCTAGTGATGGCCGTGCGTTGGTTGGAAGGAGACCAGTAGAGGGCCTTCAGCCAACCTGTCTGCGTGCTAGGCACAATCCACCACACCTTGAGCTATGGTCTGGGGTGCGTTTTCGTTTGACAGCAGGAGCACTCTCATGGTTATCACCAACCCCCTGACTGCAAATTTGTACGTGTATCTTGTGATTCGATCTGATGTGCTGCCATTCACGAACAGCATTCCATTGGGTGTTTTCCAACAGAATAACGCTCGCCCACATACCGATTTTGAAACCCAACATGCTGTACAGAGTGTCGACAGGTTGTCCTGACCTGTTCGATCATCAGATCCGTCTCCAATCGAGCTCATGTAAGACATCGCCAGACGTCAACTCCAGCTTCACCTACAAACTGCATTAATCACTCCTGTATCACCCGACCAAGTGCAACAGGCATGGAACTTTATCCCACAAACTAACATCCGCCACCTGTACAGCACAAAGGATGCAGTTTGCATGACTGTATTCAACATTCTGGCGTTTACACCTTTTGTTAATGTACCGGAATTTCCAATTTGCAATTGCTTATTTAGCGCTTACATTAACCTGAGGTCTTGCAGTGTTAATCACTTAAATACGACAAAAGTATTCCCGAAATTTCATTATCCTTCACTAATTATTTTCTGGTCTAGGGATTTTTTTTTCAGTCAGTGTATTTCTGACATGTTAAGGCCAGTGGCTGTGCCTTAATATTGAGGTGTCCTTGAGGTTACATTTCAACTAGATAACCAGTATAGTATTATGTACAACATATTCTCATCTCTCTCGATACAAATTCAGCACCCTCCCCATGTCTCTCATTCACTGAAAATGTCTGATCACTCGTTTATGATAGAATGGTGCGCCGTCACTCGACTGTTAGTACCACGAATGAACTCAGGCATAGAGCTGAGTAGCGTCAGTTTTTCTACCTACAACTGTCAACATAGCTCAGATCGACTTGATGGCCGGTCAGTCAGACTCATTGTTGCTGCCAGAGGTGGTAACACTGTGTACTACTTTTATCAGTTGATTCACCCAAAGAATTTACATATATATCATTCATTCTTCCCTACTGTACTGCATACGCAAACTAACTAAAATTTCGTTGTTTGTCGTCTTCTATTGCGGTGCAGTTGTGATGGCTCTCATTGGATTAAAACCAGATCAATGTTAGATTATCCTGAACTTCTATGCCCCAAATTTTGTTGACAACTAAACGTTTTGGTGCTTGGACAACATTTTTTCCTCTGCCCTTGCATACACCACGCAACTATGGATAGTCAGTAAAACGTCATATCTATTGCTGGGAGAAAGAAAAATGATTGGGCAATAATCACATTAAGTGAATACATGTAAACACGAACATCTTCAGAGGTGCGGGAAATTGCTGTGATTTGCAAGCTGATAAAATGAGATAAAATTACAGATTCAACTTAAAATCTAATAACTCACACTTACTTTATTAGATTGTAAATTGAACCTATTACAGTTTACCAGAATTCTGAACAAGCCCACGTCTCTCGAGTGAGACATGTCACGAAAGGAAAGTTGTATGGGATTCGCGGTTGCCTCACAATTTTATTTCTGACTGTCGTTATCCTCCCTAGAGGTGATACCTGCGCTCCCCAAATACATTAAATATACTTAAATGCAATTAGAAATGTTTCACACAACTTCTACATACATTACAGAGAGTATGATACCGAATATCGATTGTAGAGAAATGTGTTGGTCTACAGCTGCCAAATGATAACAGACCTTACAAAATATTATTTATTAAATCATTATAAATTCTCCGATATGCATTGTAGTAATGAAAGAGATATGTAAATGAATAATGTCTGTGCAACTTCACTTACGAAGGCTTTGTAGGTTGTGAAGGAATGTGTATAGAGTGACTTGTAAGCTACAGTAACAGCTCATGGCAGAGCATGTTCCAGCAAGATTTCGGTTTATAATTCCATGAAGCATTATAAAGAGAAAGAATCTGTAAGTTAATATTACAAGGCACATTGTTATCTACTGACTCAGTTTCAGCAGCAAATTGCATCTATACTTAGATGCTCATTTACAGTTCTAATGCATACTCTTACTTTTAAGCAAGTAATAGTGTTTCTTCAGGAAGAAAGGCTTCTCTACGATATTTGAACAGTTATATGAATTATCAACTTTGTATGATCTATTCAGGTGTGATTGTAATTACTTTTAATTAACTAGATGTGTACCCAGCGTTGTCCTGGTACGAATTTATTCCAAACTTCCACTGTTAGTCCGTCTGTTCCTTAGCCCTCTCTCTATCCATCTCCTCCTTCGCCTCCTCTGTGTCTATATCCTCCACCTCCTCTCTCTGCCCACTACCGCCATCCCCCACACTCTGGCCATCTCCTACTCCCTCCCTCTCCCTCTGTTAATCTGTTCCTCCTGCTTCTGTGCATCTGTACCTTTCCCTTCTGTTCATCTCCTCCTTCCCCTTCTAATTCCCTCTCCACATCCCCATGCCCATTCCATTCCCTCCTTCAACCCTCTCTATCTCTATCTTCTCCTCCCCCATTCCCTCTCCACGTTATGACGCTCATCCCGATGGGAGTCTGATGATTCTTCCCCCCACAGCATATTTTTCCAGATTCTGACTAGTATATGCACCAAATTTGGTTGTAATCGTTCGAGGGGCATAGGATGAGCTTTTATCCACATGTTGCCCTGCTTACGAACATGTCTAATATATTTTACATATATTTAACATATTTCACACGTGTTTGTACACGTATTTCACCATAACCTCTCGCGAATTTCACCCTGCAGTTTCTCTTTCACGCAGCTCAATTCGCAGCTCAATAACGTCATATCTCCTCCAATATGTGCTGTGCAGTAGTATAATTTTGCAGGTACGTTCAGTGACATACTTAGATACCGTATGTGAAATGTGTTGCGAATAGAGTTAGTAGTGAAAAAGTAATAAGTTAAAACATCATGCATGATCCGTCAGTTTTTGACGCATCTAAATATTTGACGTCATATCTCCTGAACTATGTGTCGTACAGTGATACAATTTTGTAGGCACATTCAGTGGCAGGTGCGGATGCTTTTTCTGTCCATCTCTTCCTCTTCCCTTTCGCTGTCGAACTCCTACCCCACTGTGCGTTTATCGCCTCCTACCCCTTTCTCTGTCCATCTCCTCCTCCCATCTCCATGTTCATCACCTCCGCTTTACTTTCTCTATCTGCTACTCTCGTCTCTCTCGGTCCATTTGTAACGCCGGAAATGCTTATCCTCCTATTTTCATCTATTGTGCTATAAATTTTTCGTTCTTTTCTTACCTGAAGCTATGACATTTCGGTGTCTTTATATATTGTAATTGTTTTACAATTTGTATATATATATATATATATATATATATATATATATATATATATATATATGCATTTATGTCGATGTATAATTGGTTTGTTTTGTAAATATAATTTGTATTTTTACGCTGGGTCTTGCCTATGGAAAACTATGCTATCGAACGATTACATCGGTAGGTCGTGTGGAGAACCAAAGTGTTTAGGATCTTGAGTAGTGTTAAATCTGCCGCGTGGAGCGCGGGCAGAGCAGAGATTGGCTGGAGTAGGGCGGTGGAGCGGGTCTGTTGAGTGACCCTCCCGCGAGTTGCCGCGCTTTCGGGGTTTAGCAGCCTGTAATTGCGTTCGACTCGCTATGATGGTTTCTGGCACGGTGTCGCGGACGGGAAACATTAGCTGGCACACATCAAGAGCCCGTTTCGCCTGGTGACCGTGTTGAGAAGAAAGCGCGCCAACATCCAGCTTCTGCAACAACAATGGCCGACAATAAGTGTCTGTCGCCACCTCCTCGATCGACGACTTCAAACCTTCAATCAACCCACAATGATGACTGAAAGCACGTAAAGTCTTAGAACTGTATGGCAGACCTCAGCTTTTCAAACTGTTCCATCTGCATCACTAAAATACAGCAACTTAGCATGAACCTTTGTTGCTCATTGTCCCAATTGCATTACCAAGCAAGGTCCCTTCCTTTTCCGAAACGAACCTAAGTGTCATTGAAATTCAAACGCCAACATTAAAGTAATATCATTCCATTTTACTGCTTTAATTGCAAAGTTCAGTTAAAGTATTCATAGCTGACTACAATTAACAAACAGAACTATATTTAGGTTACACAAGCACTAATTATGAGTGCGAGTTTTGTTACCATATTTTAGCTTACGTGTGACTGCAGCTCAGCTTGGTATGTACTAAATTTTACTATTGTTGATTGTTCAAAATCATTTGATTCAAGTACAAAGTTATATCTCATATTTCAAAATTTTGTAGATTCACGTTGCTTTTGAGATGATTGTTGAGGTAGCCCAAGACTAACCTTATTTAATTTTATTTCGTAGTGCTTCAGAAACAAAGTTCACTATTAAATTCAGTCAGTAAATTAACTTTCAATTTTCCGGTTTTATTAATTCTTTTGCTAAATTGAGTCAGAGTGTAGCGAAATTTATTACTTCTGACAAACATTCAGTTTTCACAAAACACGTGTCAACCTTCAGTTTCCACACTTTTATTGCTAATTATATGTGCATTAACCTTTCTTTTTCAGTTATTATAGTAGTTGTCCATAGGACTGGCGACTGTGATTTTCCCCAAATCTCAAATATCTAATTAACGCCATTTAATTGTTAACGTAACAACCGCACATTTACTTTCTTTATTAAGTTTACCCATTTTTCAAAATTAATTTACACCAATTTCATTTGCATTTTTCCTTTCATTTAGATGTAAGCTTTCCTCCCACTTTACCGACAGATTAACTTCGGTGACGGTTGCTTTTCCCAAATTTCCGTTAGGTACACGAGGTTTAATTTTTCACTTTCAGTAAGGTCGATAAGTGAGGGGGAGGTTACACATGGCGACCTGGTGACAGGACAAGATTTGAGGTTGTTAGGGACACGAATTTTGCATTTTGCAAATCTCGTAACAAAGTACTGGTTACGAACAGGTCGTTACGTCAGCGAGAACAAGCAGTGGGAGGAATCCTAATCAGATTTGAGATTTGGCATTTATATTGAAAATTAGTAAAATGAGTGAAGTCAATAATTATCAAAATTTGGTAGACTTGTGCGGAACAATCGGTCGAACAGTGGGATACGCGCACCGCGGAACCCATTGTTCAGGGGCAGGCGGTTAGCATGAAAGACGCGACCGCCGAAAGGCTACAAAGAGCAGAAATGGGATTCCAAACTTAAGAAAATGTTTCAGAATCGGAAGTGAAAATCAAATCTGAACCACATGATGACGAATACGGGGGACAATTAAAGAGGAACCCGCTACGAAAGTAAAACCGGTAGTTTCCGGGAATTTAACTGATTTATTGAATGTTTTGATTCACGAAATCAAGACTCAATGAGCAGAAATTAAAGCTCAGTCTGCAAAGCAAGAAGCTCAGTCTGAAAAAATTGACAGGAAGTTAGACAATCAGAACCATGCTATTAATGTTGTTAACAACAATGTTGGAGTTGTTAACACGAAAGTTGATAAAATTAGAGAAGATATTGTTGTGATTAATACCGAAATCGGTAATCTTAAACTGGAAATGATAGGAGTTCAGGCGGAAATTGCGAGCATAAATACCCGTTTTGACTCAGAAATTAGGAGAATCGAGAAAAGCGTAGGAGAAGCAGCTGCTCCGATCATCGAGAATATGGTGACGTTTCAAATTCAATTAGTGAAAAAAGAGGATCAACAGAAGGTGGAAACTTTAAAGGCTTTAGTATCCGAGGTAGATACTAAAGTGAGGATGCAGGCTAATACCTGCGAAGAGAAAAAGAGGGAAGTTGAAACACTTGTGACAACTACTTGCCAAGTAATTACGAGAGTGTCGGTATTAGAAAAGAAACTTGACAAAAAACAGAGCTATGTGCCAATCTTTGCACATAGTTGGGAATTGTTGACGAAAGAAGAGCGGTTAGACCCCTTGAAAAAAGGCGGTATACACGTGACAGATTTCATTAAAAATTGGGAGAGTTTTACCCAGATCATGGATTAATAAGAGAAAAATTAATTCGATTATTGACGTGTTGGCTGGTGACGCCAAGCGTTGGGGCTTCAACCTCAACATCACGAACCTGACTTTCGACGAGTTTAAAAATTTGTTTCTTGCTGAATACTGCTCAGAGCAAAAACAACAAAGTCTCTGGCGCGAGTTTGTCGTATCGAGGCCTTTCGATGCGAATTCGCGCGGCTCGATGAAGAAGTTTTGTAAGGGCTGTATCCGCAAGTTGCAATATTTGCGTGATCGTCGCACGGAATCCGAAATACACTCCTGGAAATGGAAAAAAGAACACATTGACACCGGTGTGTCAGACCCACCATACTTGCTCCGGACACTGCGAGAGGGCTGTACAAGCAATGATCACACGCACGGCACAGCGGACACACCAGGAACCGCGGTGTTGGCCGTCGAATGGCGCTAGCTGCGCAGCATTTGTGCACCGCCGCCGTCAGTGTCAGCCAGTTTGCCGTGGCATACGGAGCTCCATCGCAGTCTTTAACACTGGTAGCATGCCGCGACAGCGTGGACGTGAACCGTATGTGCAGTTGACGGACTTTGAGCGAGGGCGTATAGTGGGCATGCGGGAGGCCGGGTGGACGTACCGCCGAATTGCTCAACACGTGGGGCGTGAGGTCTCCACAGTACATCGATGTTGTCGCCAGTGGTCGGCGGAAGGTGCACGTGCCCGTCGACCTGGGACCGGACCGCAGCGACGCACGGATGCACGCCAAGACCGCAGGATCCTACGCAGTGCCGTAGGGGACCGCACCGCCACTTCCCAGCAAATTAGGGTCACTGTTGCTCCTGGGGTATCGGCGAGGACCATTCGCAACCGTCTTCATGAAGCTGGGCTACGGTCCCGCACACCGTTAGGCCGTCTTCCGCTCACGCCCCAACATCGTGCAGCCCGCCTCCAGTGGTGTCGCGACAGGCGTGAATGGAGGGACGAATGGAGACGTGTCGTCTTCAGCGATGAGAGTCGCTTCTGCCTTGGTGCCAATGATGGTCGTATGCGTGTTTGGCGCCGTGCAGGTGAGCGCCACAATCAGGACTGCATACGACCGAGGCACACAGGGCCAACACCCAGCATCATGGTGTGGGGAGCGGTGTCCTACACTGGCCGTACACCACTGGTGATCGTCGAGGGGACACTGAATAGTGCACGGTACATCCAAACCGTCATCGAACCCATCGTTCTACCATTCCTAGACCGGCAAGGGAACTTGCTGTTCCAACAGGACAATGCACGTCCGCATGTATCCCGTGCCACCCAACGTGCTCTAGAAGGTGTAAGTCAACTACCCTGGCCAGCAAGATCTCCGGATCTGTCCCCCATTGAGCATGTTTGGGACTGGATGAAGCGTCGTCTCACGCGGTCTGCACGTCCAGCACGAACGCTGGTCCAACTGAGGCGCCAGGTGGAAATGGCATGGCAAGCCGTTCCACAGGACTACATCCAGCATCTCTACGATCGTCTCCATGGGAGAATAGCAGCCTGCATTGCTGCGAAAGGTGGATATATACTGTACTAGTGCCGACATTGTGCATGCACTGTTGCCTGTGTCTATGTGCCTGTGGTTCTGTCAGTGTGATCATGTGATGTATCTGACCCCAGGAATGAGTCAAGAAAGTTGCCCCTTCCTGGGACAATGAATTCACGGTGTTCTTATTTCAATTTCCAGGAGTGTAGTCTGGGAACTCTACAAGAAGCTTCCAGATAATACAAAACGCTACTTAGGAAGCAATTACAGGAAAATCAATGATTTCCTGAAAAGAGTTGAGGACGAGGACAATTGGTGCAATAATCGCGACAATGGTAGAGGCCGTGGTAACAACAACGGGTACCACAACAACCACAACAACAATAACCATGGGATTAATGAATACCGCAACCATGGCAGCAATAACAATAATGATTCGGACCGTAATGACAATCGGTAACATGCAAATAATAACAGGAATGACGGAAACCAGTATCATACTAACGTGATATGGGCTTCGTGGAACAGTAATAACGCCAGAGGGTGTGATCAGCCGCCTCAGCAGCATCCGGGGAGCGGATATGCGGGGACGAGACAGGGAAACCATTAGCCGCGCCAGTGAGGGGCCGACTGCGCGTGGAGAAATTTTGGCAGCCCAATAAAATCGAGGTGTCGTTGTTATGAAAATTCCGTATGGAATAATTAACGGCGGGAGAGTGTGCCAGTGTTAGGAGAAAGGAGTGTGCCCACAAGTAGTAGATCAGCTGTAGACACGGCATTAGAAATTACATTCACTGTCAGTGAGAACAATTTAAGTAGTGTTCCGGAAATCGATTATAAAGTGGCAGCTGTAACACCCAAAGCTGAACCGGAGATTGAGTTTGAGAATGATTCACAAGTTTTGAGAGAAGATCGTATGTCGAAGAACACGTCCGTCATCGAGCGAGGGGATGCACAGAGGGATGAGGTCTGGTTAAGGCAGTTCGGTCGCTTAAGAGATTATAGGGGCCTGTATGGGAGAAGTGTTTATGGGGAGCGCGGGCAGGATTTGCCGCGTCTCGTCCCGCAGGAGATAGTGTTTGTGAAGTGATAGAAAGTTCTGGCCCTAACCGGCAGACTTTACCAGAAATAGTTGATGTTAATGGGGAGCGCGAGCAAGATTCGTCGTGTTTCGTCCCGCAGGAGTTGGATGTTTAAGTAGTAACGGAAAGTTCTGGCCCTGACCGGCAGACTTTACCGAAAGTTATAGTTGTAGAAGTAGCCGACCCATCCGACGCAAAACTCCAGTTTAAACATTGCGAAAGTATTAAGGAGAAAGATTACGAGAATTTTAGTGATGGCCGGGCACGATTGGTAGAAAAACACGTAGATT
This sequence comes from Schistocerca americana, assembly GCF_021461395.2. Classification (NCBI taxonomy): domain Eukaryota; kingdom Metazoa; phylum Arthropoda; class Insecta; order Orthoptera; family Acrididae; genus Schistocerca; species Schistocerca americana. The sequence continues at coordinate 857,834,190 of NC_060130.1, read as the reverse complement.
ACAGCGTGTGTGAGGTTAGAGCTGACGTTATACGGTCGGACGGTAGCAGTGTGGGTTGCGCAGATCCAGAGGAAGTAATTGCAGATACTACTGGGCACATTCCTCCAGGTAGGTTGGTAGATGAGATCAATCTGGCCAAAGAGGAATCAACGAAGGTGACAATTAGTGAAGTGATAGCAAAGCAACACTTACTAGTTAACGAGTTAGAGGAAAAGGTTTCGGTATTAGAAGCGAAGCTACAGACTCCAGTTCGCTTACATACGCGGAAGTGTTAAGACGTGCTACGCGGTCGCTCTTCCGTGTGCCGCTTGTGTTTACCTACTAGTGCACGCGCGTAACAGCTTTCGTTTGGTACGGCTTTCTGTTAGGCACATTAGCACCTGACATTACTATCGGTGACGGCAAGCCCCGCCATGTATGGTGGGGTGTATGGAGAAGGGGATGGTGACTTCGACGCCCCTATGGGACAACATCAACAACAACCACCTGCCCAGCTGCTACATCCAGATGCAGTACCCTTAGCAGCTCCTCCAGGAACTACATTGGACAACACGACGACTGTGTTCAGCCGCTCTTTAGCAGTTGTTCGGGGAGAATCTGGAATACAGCCGGCAGAAGAGCATATGGATTTATCGGAACAGGATTCCTCCAGCTTCTCCGCTACGAGAAACAAGCGACAAAGTGAGGTCAGTCTGGATTTAAGAAATTCCAAAACCTTCATAGCAGACGCTAATCAACTCTTACCTGTAACTGACGTTTCAAATGTAGCTGACCCCCCCTGTAGCAACTGCTGCAACTAACACCCCTCCTGTGGGACCTGCACCTACTCCGAGGTCTCTCAACTTTTACAAACTTACAGATAGGGGACCATTCGTAGTTTACATGGAATGTTTGGACAAAAACTTAGGCCGCTTCCACCCTATGGCACTAGGGAAATTATTGCATATTTCATTGCCAGAAGTGAAGAATTCTATACTTAACATCTCTTCAGAAGGAAAAACAAAAGTTAAGGTAGAACTGAAAACCCCATACAAGGCTAATTTCCTAGTTACCAGTGAGATATTTAAATCAAAAAATATAGAAGCTTACACTCCTTCCTTTGTTGTCCATAAGCTGGGAGTAATCACGAAAGTAGACACCGACCTTGAAGAAGCGGAGATTTTGGAAGTCGTACCATCTCCCTTCCCTGTTGTAGGCGTTCGGAGGTTTACGAAGAGATATGGTAAAGACCAAATTGTTAAATTGCAGACCTGTTTGTTAACCTTCGACTCTCAAACTTTACCGGAAGCCGTGTCTATTCACGGAACAAGATGTCCCGTAGACCTTTATGTACCAACTGTCCGGCAGTGCTTTAATTGTCTTCCTTACGGGCACATCAGCAAACAATGTCGACCTCAGATGAGATGCATTAAATGTAGTGGTCCACATAATGTTGAATCCTGTGTCTCACCTATCACTATTTGCGCTCATTGCGGGGGACAACACGCATCCACGGACCGTTCCTGCCGGAATACCATATACGGCGACGAGCTCAAGAATTAGCTACGTTCAACAACATTGACTTCGGGGATGCGCTGTCTATTGCTCGTATGCCAACCTATGCATCCGTCACCGGGGTTGAACAACATCACTTGCCGGCTCCGATCATTCCTGCTCCAACAAATTTGAGCTCTCGGGACTTCCGAAACCCACAACTCTTCCCGCCGCTACCCGCCGCAAGCATGCAGAGTCAACAACGCTGAAGTGGGGACGCAACTCCGTGTGCAACTGTGCCCCAGCAGACACACGTCGCTTACCGGCCTCCCCGGCGGCAGGCGCAAGTAAACAACCAAAGTCACGTTCGTGAGTGGTCTCAGTACCGCAGCCTGTTATATCCCATGCAACATTCATTCACTCCTATCAGCCAAAATCCATACCAGCCTGCTGCTCACAGATTAGCAACCCCACAAGCGCCGAATCAACGACAGCCCCAAGGTCATGCTGAACTTATAAAATGGTTCAAATGGTTCAAATGACTCTGAGCACTACGGGACTGAACTGCTTAGGTCATTAGTCCCCTAGAACTTAGAACTAGTTAAACCTAACTAACCTAAGGACATCACACACATCCATGCCCGAGGCAGGATTCGAACCTGCGACCGTAGCGGTCTCGCGGTTCCGGACTGCAGCGCCCATAACCGCACGGCCACTTCGGCCGGCGCTGAACTTATAGATAAGATAATAAATGTGATTGATATTGTCATGCAAAACATGAGACAAAATAGTGCTATGAACAATACCGATATCCGGCACCTCGTTACTGGCATATTTCAATCTCTCTCTCCCTAAATTATGGCGGCTTTAAAAGTATTGCAGTGGAATGCGAGATCGACTGATTCTAATACAGAAAGCTTCCAAAGAGAACTGTTCGTAAGTCAGCCTGATATCGTTCTGTTATGTGAAACTTGGTTCAGATTCGAACGAACTGTTCGCTTTCAAAATTATTCTATAGTAAGGGAAGACCGTCTCGATGGGTGGGGCGGCGTAGCTATACTGGTAAAAGCTTCGCTGCCGCATCGACCACACGTTACACGTTACACGTACCTGTCACCAACCTTGAATTAGTTGCTGTGTAGATACGAACTGCGCACAAAACCTTTCCAGTTGTCTCGTTGTATAACGCTCCCCACCACAGTATCGTGGAAGATGACTTGAGACAATTAATAAGTCAGCTTCGTCCTCCCTTTATCGTAGCTGGAGACGTGAATGCCCACCATGTAGCGTGGGGAGGAGACGTGACAGACAGGAACGGCAGCACCTTGATAAGCGTTATCGAAGATAATAACCTAGTGATACTCAACGATGGCTCTCCTACTATGGAAACTTCACCTCTCCGTAGACCCTCCGCAGTTGAAGCAACTCTTTGCACCCCCTGCTGTACTGAAATATCTAATTGGTGCGTTAAAAAGGATTCAATGGGATCCGATCATCTCCCAATAGAGTTTCACATTAACATCAACGTCGATATTACGCACATATGTTACTCTAATAGTACGTGGAAAATCAAGGAAGCCAATTGGGCCTCTTATAAGGAAACGGTTCGGCGGGCACTCGCAAATACGAGACGTGACTTACGGTACGAAGATGCATACCCAGTTTTACTCAATGCTATGAACGTCGCAGCTGGCATCAGCATCCCTTAGAAAAAAGAGTTTACAGTAATGAAGCACCGTTCTCCTTCTTGGTGGAATTCTGAATGCTCTCGGGAAGTTGCGAGGCGACGACTCGCCTTGAAAACCTATCGTCAGAATCCTTCATTGGACAACTTCTTGGCTGTGCAAAAAGTGAATGCGCGAGTTAACAAATTCCTGAAGAAAACCAAGAAGGACAGTTGGAAACAATTTTGCCTGTCCTTAAATAATGAAACCAGTGTGGCAAGCATCTGGCATAAAATAAAAGCTTTTAGAACAAGAAGACTGTCTTCCTCCCCTCCTGCTACCACGGCCTGGTTAGAGGAATTCATAGATACAATCGCTCCTCCCACGGTGCCATTTTTAAACCATCGGTTCCCTGCTTAAGAAGACCACTATCATGTTCTCCTTCGTCCTTTCTCTAAAGAAGAACTCAACGAAGCTATTAAACTTTCGAGCGACAGTTGCCCTGGCATTGATCATATACACTACTCTATGCTTGCACACCTGCCTATAGAAGCGAAAGACTTTCTCTTTAACATTTTTAATCAGTACTGGATGAAGAAAGACCTCATATCAACATGGAAAACGCAAGTAATAATTCCAATTCTCTAAAGTGGTAAAGATCCAAATGTCGGTACTAATTATAGACCTATTGCCTTATCGTCGTGTGTTGCAAAAACACTGGAACGAATGGTCAAAAGGAGACTATAATGATGGCTTGAAAAAAGGAATTTGTTGCCTCGGAGTCAATACGGCTTCAGAAACGGCAAAGGGACCATGGATAACCTGTTTTTACTTAATATGGATATCACGTCAGCCTTTCAAACGAAAGAGACAGTAGTGGCAGCTTTTCTTGACGTTAAGGGTGCATATGATCACGTACAAATACCGATACTCTTGGACAAGCTGGCAGGATTCGGAATTCCTTCACGGATGATCTACGGTATCAGTACCCTGATTACTCAAAGAACGATCTACGTCCGTTTCAAAGGTACCATGATCGGACCTTTTTATGTCTCCCAGGGCGTGCCGCAAGGTGCAATTTTAAATCCTCTCCTGTATACTCTATATACGCACGACCTAGGACGCATACTTACTCCCCCCACAAAAATCCTACAGTATGCTGATGATATATGTGTTTATTCTACTGCTGCTTCATATCTTCAGGCCAAAACGGCATACCATCGCACACATCGATGAGTAGCTCTCTAGCAATGGGCTGGAGATCTCGGCTGAGAAATCAGCAGTCGTTTCCTTCTCCAAGTTGACGACAGCTCGCACTGAAGATCACATTACCTGCGGCAAGTACACCTTCCAAATAAAATCTCAAGTTCGATTTCTGGGGATGATTTTTGACTCTCGGTTAAGCTGGGCCGATCCACCGTTACCAAGTGTGAAGGAGGTTTAAATGTAATCAGATCACTCACTCGTGTCTGGTGGGGAGCGCACCAGAGTGTTTTACTCACCATGTACCGAGGGATGATTCGATCTCGATTAGACTACGGCTGTCATTTCTACCACACTGCGTCAAAGATTCATCTCTCCAAATTAGATACTCTTCAATATAGAGCCATTCGTACCTGTCTTGGAGCCATGCGATCGACGCCCAACAACGCCCTTTTAATAGAAGCAGGGGAGATGCCCTGGAGCATTAGGCGCCAAATGTTATCGGACAGATTCTACGCCGGCCGAAGTGGCCGTGCGGTCAAAGGCGCTGCAGTCTGGAACCGCGTGACCGCTACGGTCGCAGGTTCGAAGCTGCCTCGGGCATGGATGTTTGTGGTGTCCTTAGGTTAGTTAGGTTTAACTAGTTCTAACTTCTAGGGGACTAATGACCTCAGAAGTTGAGTCCCATAGTGCTCAGAGCCATTTTTTGAGCAGATTCTACATGCAAGGCATGGCCATTATGGACAGTTGCGTCCATCAAAGTAGAGACTGCATTTATCGACTGTGAATTGCATCCCACAGAAGGAATAAAGTGCCAGCCGTTTGTGCCAGCTTTGACACTTGGTCACCTGTCATACATTCTATACGGCGTTCAGCGCATCTTCCTATTTTTGAATATAATCTTCAAACGTTCTGTTCCCAGATCCCTGTCCATTATTTAAGTACGACCTGGCTGGACAGTACTATCTCCACGTTGGCTTCAATCGTGTAGTTCAAGCACAATGGCCGGGTTTTCTCTGTGTATATACCGATGGCTCCAAAATTCCGCAAGAAGAGTGTACAGGATGCGCTTTTTTCTGCCCTCAGATCCAGATCCGCAAAACCTTCAAACTGCCTACGAGCACTTCTATTTTTGCGGCGGAGACAGTGGCAGTTTTGGAAGCACTTAAGTTTGTCTCTAGCATTTCCTTCCCCAAGATATTGATAGTATCTGACTCGCAAAGCGTTCTTAAAAACATTCAGTACAGTCGATGGAACAAAACAACCAACAGTTATATCTTGGATGTGATGTCGGAATATATTCGCAGCACACGCACGGGCCGGACGATCCATTTCTTGTGGGTACCTTCCCACTCTGGTATCCTCTATAATGATGAAGTTGATGCATTAGCCAAACAAGCGGCAACCTTAGGCACCGTACTGGATCTGCACCTTCCTTATACAGACTACTTACCTGAAGTCAAGGATCACGCAAGACAACAATGGCAGGAAATGTGGAACGTTTCTCAACAGACAAAAGGCGGTTATTACGCAGTGCTACAACCTCGGATTCCTTCACAGCCGTGGTTCATGAGGACACATCTGGACCGATCCATGATTTCTACCATCATACGACTCCGCTTCAATCATGCCTCTTTCCCACAACATCTACATCGGATCAACGTTTACAGTTCACCAGCATGTGAGTGTGATCCTGAATCGGAAGCTGATGTCAACCACATCGTATTTATGTGCCCCAAATTTGACCGTGAACGGTTGGTCTTTCTGAAGACATTGCTGAGTATGGGCTACCATCTTCCTCAATCAGCTTCTTCTCTTTTGCGTATTAAAGACGTTCGTCTGTATAAAGTGATAGTTAACTTCATCAAGAGTACTGGTTACAATCTGTAGGTTTTAATGGTGTACGTAAATTATAAATATGTCTTGCTGATGAAGATATTTCAGAATTGGTGTGTATTGTAAACCAAGACACTTTTAATTATTTTTTCAATTCAATTCAATTCAATTTTTTAAAACATTATGTACAAAACTCTAACAGTTAAGGTTTTTGTTCTTGGAAATATGCATTTCTGTATTTGTTTATTCAATTATGTGTACATTGTCACTATGTGTTGCCGATGGCTAAATTGAGTACACACTCAAAGGCTAAATAAAAAATAAAAAAAATAGCTACAGACTAAGCCTCAGGACAAACGCTGTGAAATTAAAACTGTATGCGAACAGAGGCTGAAAAAGCCGCCAGATAAGCCGAATTTAGGATCAAAGCCGGATGGTTTTTTCTGGAATGACCTGGATATAGACGAGGATTTACTGTGGGAAAATAAATAAACAGTCGAGGAAAAGTGTAGACAGATAGTAGTGTCTGTTAATATGCACGACCTACAATTAAACGTGTTGATTGACACCGGTGCAGAATTGAGTGCTGTATCTGGGAAAGTATTTGAGTTACTGAAAGACAGACCTGGTATCGTAGTTATGCCAGTAACAGAAGTGAAAATTATTGGTGCTACTGGAAAGGCCAGTAAACCGGTCTCAAAACAGATTTTTGTCAACTTCGAGATATGTGGGGCACAATTTGAACAAGAGTTTGTCGTCATGCCAAACTTAACTACGGAAGTAATTATCGGGTTAGATTGGCTATTAAAGTACTGTGTAGTGATTAATTTCGAAAGCAAAACTTTGACAAGTACGTCACAAGATAAAACAATAGTAGTTAGTTATGACGAGGCAGGAGACGGTGTGCATAGGCAATAACAGCCTATACGATTGTTAACTGGCCGCAGAAGTAAAAGTTTAGTGGAAGAGATAATCAAATTCCCTCATCGCTGTGACATTAGCATTGGTGTGACAAAAGATCGTCTACGAGAAATAATGAAGCTAAAAGCCCATGCTCGCATACGTCGTCATGACGCTAAAGCGCGTTTTGCTCAGTTTGCAATCGAAGACTTAGTACTTGTAAAAGCTCATGAGAAATCGAGCGAGATAGACAATGAAATCCCTAAATTTAAGTTTGTTTATAATGGACCATATAAAGTCATTCGTACACCTCACACAAATGCTTATTGCTTAGAGTATCCAAGCTCTGGAAAACTGTTAGGTATACGGAACATTGTAGACTTGAAATTGTACCAACCAAGGATTGATTAACACCACACAATGGGAAATTTGTACAGTATGTAAATGTAGAGCGTAAGATTTAAGGATTTATTATGTTACCATGATTTTGCCTGACCAAGAGTTGATTAAAGAAGTTGTAATTAATTTTTATTAAATGATTTAAGAGTAACTGATTATTAATCAATTGAAAAATCCAAGCTGCTAGTTTAAGTTTTCAGCTGAGTCACAGTAGATTAAGAAATGTAAATATGATTTTGTAACTAGCTGTAAGATTTCATGAGTATCTGTTTTACTAGTCATTGCCAATGTACTAGGACGCTGTTTTAAGCTTCAGGCTAGTACATGCGAATGATGATGGACATTGAGTTATCCACTGTAATAGTGTTAATGGACTCCTTGAGATTACTCGGGAGTGATTTTTTCCGAAAGAATTCAATGAAACGGACGTTCTGGAAATGCCGTTACACAGGCGAGTGAGATCAAGCGTACTGCACAGGTGGGCGCAACAATACTTGTGAGGTGGAGCCGCTGTCCGCTCTTGTGCCGCTGTCGGCATTCTTTGTATTTCCGAGTACGAAAGGCGGAGTTGTTTTTCTTCCCGCACAGATGATGAGAAAGAATTCTGCTGTCAATATTCATGTTTTTTTTCGATTTGCTGTATATTATTTTCTTGTTTAGCGTTAAGTGGACTCCCATGGCAAGAATGTTCATTATGAAAACGTTGTATAAAATGTGTGTATTATGTAATTAATTATTAATTTGCGTATTGTGATCTATCTGTTTTTATGACCATGCACACTGATTAATTTTATAAATAGTATTCCATTTCGTGATACTGTTAGGAATTTAGCTGATTTTAGAATAGCTAAACCATTTTCTATGTTTTCTATGAATTTTGATATGTTGTCAACCTGTTTTCTTTTGTGCAAGGTGAAAGAGTGGAATAAGATTAGGAGTGTCTAAACTCTATTATTGTTGTCCAAAAATTGATTTATGGTTAATTGGCCTAATGCTGAATTTTCTTGATGTTTTGAGCATATGCATTTACGCTGTGTTCTTCTCTTTTCTTTCCTTTTTTTTTTTTTTTTTTTTGAGACATTATCTGAGTCTGTTTAGGTTACACGAACATCCTCAAACAATGTGGGGCACGTGTAACGCCTTAAATGCATATCCTCCTCTTTCCATCTATTGTACAATAAATTTCTTCCTTATTTTGTTACCTGAAGGTATGACATTTCAGTGTCCTTATACCTGTATATTGTAATTCTTTTACAATATATATATATATATATATATATATATATATATATATATATATATATATATATATATATATATATATTTCGATGTATAATTGGTCTGTTTTGTAAACATTATTTGTATTTTTCGCTGGGTCTTGCCTATGGAAAACTATGCTATCGAACGATTACATCGATAGGTCGTGTGGAGAATCAAAGTGTTTAGGATCTTGAGTAGCGTTAACTATGCCGCGTGGAGCGCGGGCAGAGCAGAGTCTGGCAGGTGTAGGGCGGTGGAGCAGGTGTTTTGAGTGACGCTCCCGCGAGTTGCCGCGCTTTCGGGGTTTGGTAGCATGTAATTGCGCTCAACTCGCTATGATAGTTTCTGGCACGGTGTTGCGGAAGGAAAACATTAGCTGGCACACATCAAGAGCCCATTTCGCCTGGTGACCGTGTCGAGAAGAGGGCGCGCCAACATCCAGCTTCTGCAACAGCGACGGCCGACAATAAGTGACTGTCGCCATCTCCTCGATCGACGACTTCAAACCTTCAATCAACCCACAAGGAAGACTGAAAGCACGTAATGTTTAGAACTGTATGGCAGACCTCAGCTTTTGAAACTGTTTATTTGCATCACCAATATACAGCAACTTAACATGAACCTTTGTTGCTCATTGTCCCAATTGCATTACCAAGCAGGGTCCCTTCCTTTTCCGAAATGAACCCGAGTGTCGTTGAAATTCAAACGCCAGCACCAAAGTAATATCATTCCATTTTACTGCTTTAATTTCAAACTTCAGTTAAAGTATTCACAGCTGGCTACAATAAACAAACAGAACTATATTTAGGTTACAAAAGCACAAATTAAGAGGGCGAGTTTTGTTACCATATTTTAGCTTTCGTGTGACAGCAGCTCAGCTATGTACGTACTAAATTTTACTATTTTTAATTGTTCAAAATCATTTAATTCAAGTTCAAAGTTAAATCTCTTATTTCTAAATTGCGTATATTCAAGTTGCTTTTGAGATTATTGTTGAGGTAGCCCAAGACTAACCTTATTTTATTTAATTTGTTAGTGCTCCAGAAACAAAGTTATCTATTAAATTCAGTCAGTAAGTCAACTTTAAATTTTCCAGTTTTATTAAATCTTTTGCTAAATTAAGTCAGAGTGTAGCGAAATTTATTCCTTCTCACAAACATTCAGTTTTCACACAACACGTGTCAACCTTCAGTTGCCACGCTTTTAGTGCTAATTATATGAGCATTAACCATTCTTTTTCAGTCATTATTGTAGTTGTCCACAGGACTGGCGACCGTAATTTTCCCCAAATCTCAAATACCTAATTAACGCAAGTTAATTGTTAACGTAACGAACTCACATTTACTTTCTTTATTAACTTTACCCTTTTTTCAAAATTAATTTACACCAGTTTTATTTGCATTTTTCCTTTCATTTAGATGTAACCCTTCCTCCCCCTTTACCGACAAATTAACGTCGGTGACGACTGCTTTTCCCAAATTTCCATTAGGTACACGCGGTTTTGTTTTTCACTGTAATTAAGGTCGGTAAGTGAGGGGGAGGTTATACATCTCCTCCTCTTAAATTTTTCTGCACAACTTAGCTTGTCTCTTGTTCTGTCCATCTCTACCTGTTTTCGTATCTCTATCCATCTTCCCCCTCTCTTCTCCCCTCTATCTATCTATTTTGCCTCCTCTCTCTCTCTCTCTGTATATCAACTCCGCCCTCTCTGTGCCGTCCTAGTCGAGCACTTACAAGTTGCAAAATTGAGGTTCGTGCAAATTTTACTTAATGAAATGGTTCGAATGGCTCTGAGCACTATGCGACTTAACATCTGAGATCATCAGTCCCCTAGAACTTAGAACTACTTAAAGCTAGCTGACCTAAGGACTTCACAGACTGAAGCACCTAGAACCGCTCGGTCATACCGGCCGGCTTTACCTAATAATTTTGTGAATTGTAACAGTATTAAATAAGCAGTTACAGAGTTGTATACTTACTACAAAACTTCTGTGTCTGTAAGAAATAAGTTTGGGCCGAATTGCCAACGTAATTATTTTCAGAGTAACGTTTACGAAAGGGCAGTTTAAATTAATAATGTTACCGAAATAGCCAACTATGCTTATGGTGTAATAGCCAGAGACCAAAAAAGCAGAATATCGCGAATAGCTAGTGAAAGAGAACATTTTTGGACTGTGAAAAGAGTGAGTGCCACCAACAACGTACTAGAAATCCCGTCTGATGCGGAATGAGTGTGGGGTTATATGAGGGTTTGTAGGTCACGTTTTTGCGTGGAAATGTATCCCAGTGCAAAATTTATTTACATTTATTTTCCTACAGAAAGATCCTCTTCATTTTTTTCTGCAGGACTAACATTTTGCGCTTAGCGAGAGAATATGAAAAACTAGTGTGCGGTATTTGAAGGACAGATTTAGGATTGCGGGTTGCATAAAACGACATCGGTGTGGGAAGCTGAATCACCCTATATACGTACATCAGTTTTCATAACATATGTGGGTTACAGAAATTTATCGTTCTGCGGTGCCTGAATTATTTCTTGCGAATTAAAAATAATGATTGTGAATAAGGCTTCCTACAGGCTCACCATTAATAGCAAATTTGGAGGCTAATAATTCTTAATATGTGATTTGGCTGAAACTGTGCAACATTTCGATCATCGAGGGAGTACATCTTCTTTATGGTACAGCAGGCTTCCCAATACTGATCATATCGTCTCCAGACCCCTATCCCTAATCAATGCTAAACGTTACTCATTTGTCTCACCTGCGCCCTTGATGCCAAGGCTACAAGAATATAAAATAATTACTGGCGTCTTAAAGAAAACATCTACTGCATATTGACACAGAAATATAATCGTGATTACTATTTAGTTGTCTATTGTAGACTCGTCTGATTATTAAACAAGCAAATAACCGAACATGAGCTGTGAAAACTCGTGATAACTCTAAAGCTTCATGCCTGACGTCAATACACAACTAAAAAAATTTGCGCTTCCACGTGTCCTCACCAACCTTCATGAATTTACCAAAAACTTTTACTTTCCGTGTCCTGAAAAATATACAGAAAATGTGGCCGTTGCAAAAATGGCAGTATTTAATGACTTTATAACTACAGCTAAACTAATGCAATAAATAATTAAGTATATAAAAATCAAGATTTAATAAACATGTTAATTTTCTTAGATCATTGACTTACTCTCAGTTTAAATGGATGTAACGCATTCAGAGCTTTTCGGAGGTACTTTCTAACTTGTAATACAAATAAAGGTGGACGCCTTGATTTGGACATTGTGTGAAGGAGGTAGATAACTAGTACACGATGTCAATCTACATCTACATCCACAAGGATACACTGAAAATCACATTTAAGTGCCTGGCGTAGGGTTAACCGAACCACCATCACAATAATTCTCTATTATTCCAATCTCGTACAGCGTGCTAAAAATACGAACACCCATATCTTTCGGTGAGAGCTCTGATTTCCCTTATTTTAATATGATGATCGCTTCTCCCTATGTAGGTCGGCGTCAACAAGATATTTTCGTATTCGGAGGAGAAAGTTAGTGACTGAAATTTCGTGAGATGATTGCGCTGCAACGAAAAACGCCTTGGCTTTAATTATGTCAGTCCCAAATCCTGTATCATCTCAATGATTATACTGCATACGTATTACATTTCCCTTGAGCGAAAATGTAATGATTTAAAGAGAGGATTGCGTAACTGACGTCCAAGAGCCGGTTCGCCCCCTATCCTGGGGTAAGCTATTTATTTTTAAATTATACCTCCGCTGCACTTATAAATCCACTTCAGACTGTCCTTCCTTTACTATTGTTCTTGATGGTATGACAATCTACAAATCCACTAACCGGCCTGAGCAGTTGTTACCGATCTCTTCTGGTTGTTAAGCAGAGTTCATAGATGCTGTTCTTACCAAAATGCTGAGAGCTCGCAAGATCTGTACTATGATATTTTACACAATGTTCTGCCATAAACTTTCTTCAAAACTGCGTTTGGATAATGACAGTAGAGAATACTAATTAAATCGAACGCAGTGAATGCGCCTCAAAACTTTAACTCTTTACATGGGATTGACATCGATATGTATACTTCCGAAATGCAAATTAAGCCTCAGTTCCTGTTTTTTACTATCGCAGAGGCTCTGTCAAGAAAATGTTGGGGCAGTGTTGAAGGATGAAACAACTCTTGCCTATTAATACAATGTAAGTCATAGTTGGTCATAGTTAGTCTGACTCGCTAGAAACATAGATTAATGAATCAAACCATATATCCTATTATACGCTGAAGAGCCAAAGAAACTGGTACACCTGCTCCCGCGAGCACGCAGAAATGCCGCAACACGACGCGACATGGACTCGACTAATGTATGCAGTAGTTCTGGAGGGAATTGACACCATGTACCCTGCAGGGTTGTCCATAAATCCGTAAGAGTACAAGGTGGTGGAGATCTCTTCTGAACAACATGTTGCAAAGTATTCCAGATATGCTCAATAATGTTCACGTCTAGTGAGTCTGTGGCCAGCAGAACTGTTTAAACTCAGAACACTGTTCTTGGAGCCACTCTGTAGCAATTCTGGGCGTGTGGGGTGTCGCATTGTCCTGCTGAAACTTCCAAATCCGTCGGAATGGACAATGGACAAGAGTGGATGATGGTGATCAGACAGGATGCTTACGTACGTGTCGCCCGTCAGAGTCGTATCTAGACGTATCATTGCTCACATGTCACTCCGACTACACACGCCCCACACCAATACAGAGTCTCCACCAACTACAACAGTCCCCTACTGACATGCGGGGACCACGGATTCATGAGGTTGTATACATACGCGTACACGTCCATCCACTCGATACAATTTCAAACGAGACTAGTCCGACCAAACAACATGTTTCCAGTCAGCAACAGTCCATTGTCGGTGTTGACGGGGCCAGGCAATGCGTAAAGCTCTATGTCGTGCTGTTATCAAGGATAGGCGAATGGGCCTTCGGCTCCGAAAGCCCATTTGGTTCGCACGCTGACACTTGTTGATGGCCCAACATTGAAATCTGCAGCAATTTGCGGAATTGTTGCACTTCTGTCACGGCGAACAATTCGCTCCAGTCGTCGTTGGTCCCGTTCTTGCAGGATTTTTTCCGGCCGCAGCGATATCGGAGGTTTGATGTTCTACCGGATTCCTGATATTCACGGTACACTCGCGAAATTGTTGTACGGGAAAATCCCCACTTCATTGGTATCAAGGAGATGCTATGTCCCATCGCTCATACACCGCCTATAACACCACGTTCAAACTCACATAAATCACAATAACCTGTCATTGTAGCAGCAGTAACCGATATAACAACTGCACCATACACTTATTGTGTTATATAGGCGATTCTGACTGCAGCGCCGTATTCTGCCTGTTTACATATCTCTGTATTTGAATACGCGTGCCTATACCAGTTTCTTTGGCGCTTCTGTGTAGCTCGAAAGGCGGATCTCTGCCGTCCACTTCAGGTTATTTACGAGTTTGAGAATTCGTCTTTAACCCAAAAATAAAATTTTCTCTACTCCCCATGTGGTTTTCGGTCGCTAAGCGAGTCACCATTTTTATATTGTTATGCACACTAAGCGTCATGCACGACAAGCGCCCTCGTTTGACAAAGAGGACGACAACAATTACCAAATAGGCCAAAGTTTTGGACTAAGACACAACACTAGTTTGCAGCTTCTCTAATTTCCAGAAATAGAAGTCGTTTTTCCGGATTGAAAATCGCAAACGATAATAGTATTTTGTTCTCAGCGTACTGAGTTGTCTGGAAAAACGGGCAGTATTTTCAGATGTTTCACTGATGTTTAAAGGAATGTACTAGCGGTAATAACAAGGAAATCAGAACGAATAGAACAATGAGGAGTTGGGTTTCAGTATTATCATCTGTCTTTGGAAAGGTAACGGTTCTCCATACAGAACAGCCACTGAGCATCAGATAGACACATCGGCAAGGTGTTGGTCACTGTAGTTATGCAATGTACATGCATTCATCATGATAGAACAGACATGCAGCACTCACGTATGTAAGTCCCCCTTTCAGCGAGCGGTTCTAGGCGCTTCGGTCCGGAACCGCGCGATCGCTACGGTAGCAGGTTCGAATCCTGCCTCGGGCATGGATGTGTGTGATGTCCTTTGGTTAGTTAGGTTTAAGTAGTTCTAAGTTCTAGGGGACTGATGACCTCAGATGTTAAGTCCCATTGTGCTCAGAGCCAATTAACCCCCCTTTCAGTCTGCCCGAATGTTTGTCTTTCTCTCTACTGCCTTTCCTATTCTCTCTCGTTTGTGTGTGTGTGTGTGTGTGTGTGTGTGTGTGTGTGTGTGTGTGTGTGTGTGTATCGATATAGCTTCTACCTTTATAAAACACACGTCGACGTAAACAAAATGTACTTGAATTTGGCAAATTTCTTTTTCAGAATCTTGAACTAGAACACAATAAAAAACGTATTAGTAGACAGGACAGAATTACACGTTTCTATCAATAATCGAATGTGAAATTAGTGTTGAGCTGTTGTAGTCGGCCATATCGATAATATACTTAGAGGTTTGTTACGCAGCAACATATCCAGTTCCGCATACACTCAGAATCGTTTGTTGTGATAACTACTGCTCATTGAGGAGATGCACGGAATCTAATAAGTAAGTGAATACTAAATATGATTCACAAATGACTTAAAGGTACTCACGTTCAACTTACTTCGAGTATGGGATGCATGAAACCTTGTCAAATTGTACAGGTTTTAATTATGAAATCCTAAAGTATGTGCTATGGTATAAGGAACTGATGGTAGAAAACGAATAATTAGTTTCATATTGACATGCTGATAAACAGCTTACACCTTACATCAATAACTTGAGCTCGTATCGGCTACTCAGAGCGACGAGCGCCACCAATGCATGCACTGCAACGCTGCGTAATATTTTGTATACCCGTTGAAATATCCCTGAGTCTGTTGTTCAGTGAGAATAGCAGCTGAGGTTCTCCCTTGCTGTTTCTCCTCAGTTTCTACTGAGGCCT
This sequence comes from Schistocerca americana, assembly GCF_021461395.2. Lineage (NCBI taxonomy): Eukaryota > Metazoa > Arthropoda > Insecta > Orthoptera > Acrididae > Schistocerca > Schistocerca americana. The sequence goes on along the minus strand of NC_060130.1, from coordinate 857,818,394 downwards.
CTTACACCAGCGACTTCATGTAATGCCCAAATAAAGAAATCTGTAGGAGTGAGGTCCAGATATCACGGTGGCTGGAGACAATATCTCTTTCGTGTAATCAAACGACAATGGCGTATGTTGTTCCTCTGCTCACTGAGCATAATATCGTTGTTGGAAGATGTACTGTCATGTTAACTTTGAATAAACAACAGTTAGCGATCATCATTCAAATGGATAGATAGCAAGTAATGTCCTAGAGATTGAGCTTGTACAAATACAATACACAAGGTGACAGAAGATCTTTGCTGGTAATCTGAGACGAGCCTGGGGTATGGATTTCATCACTGAGACATACTGATTGTGGCAGGTGCTGTTTCTTACGAAAAATAAGCAGTTTTCAATAACATCTCCCCAATCATCTAGTTCAGGACATTCTATCAACTTAGACATATGTACAAAAGAAAATGGTTGAAATGGCTGTGAACACTATGGTACTTAACATCTGAGGTCATCAGTCCCCAAGAACTTAGAACTACTTAAACCTAACTAACCTAGGGGCATCACACACATCCATGCCCGAGGCAAGATTCGAACATGCGACCGTAGCGGTAGCGCGGTTCCAGACAAGAGCGCCTAGAACCGCTCAACCACACCGGCCGGCATGTGTACAACTCTGACAATAAAGGTCTTGGGCATCCTGTAGGTGGATACGTAATTTATCGGCTGTTACGTCTCCTTCATCCTCTCCAGCTGATCGTTTCCCAATTACACTTGAAAGATCTCACCAGTGCGGGAAAACTAAGAGGGATCACTTTATGTAACGTGTCTGACTTCATTACCACTTTATCCGCAAATACATTGAAATGATACAACCATTTCCACATCTCTGCATTTAAAGACCCATCTCTTAAAACATAAAAAACAGCATTTTACATTAATACAACCGTATATCTTTCGAAGCATATCGAACAATGAACCATTCATGTTTCAAACGTTTCCCTAAAGGAAACGGTGGTGGCATTTTGTCAGTTATATTGATGTAATATACTGTATCTCCTTGACAGACTAATTTCATAGTTTCTGATTAAAATGCAATTATTGAATGTTCTCTTATATTTATTGTTTAACAAGTTTCTACCCGACAAAGACATTGTCAAACGTTAGTTCAGTACCGTCGTCAAATATAAAAGTATACTGCTAAACAACATTGGGGGGGGGGGGGGGGGGGGTTGGGAAACATTACACCTGAAATATGTGTTGCAAAACTCTTGTAGTTCAGAGGTCATGTCTAATAGTGCAACTAAATCAAAACTAAACGGTATATTACATGCAGGAAGGTAGGGCAGAAAACATTACAGCCAATTAGCGAGTAAATGTAAAAGAACAGGGGGAGGAAGCTCACAAGGCATTGTTCAGTTAGATCATTGGTCAAATTAGTACCACAACTGATTCAAAATTTTTAAGTGTAGGTACATACAGGGGAAAACGATAATTATTTACAGAGCACCACAGTGGTGTAGAGAAAGTCAAGACGAACACTTTCATGAAAGACACTTGTTGTCTGTCAAGTCGGGAAAGAAATGGACTACGAAAACCAACTACGCTACACTGCATGCTCGTCGGACGATATATTCAGTATTATTTCCCTCTCTACACGCAGACTGTTAGTGCGAGAGAAAAAATGTATAGGACCCTGTTTGCAGGAAATTTAATCAAATATAATTTTTTTGCGGGATACGTTTTCACAGGAAGCCACATTTTCCAGTTATTCTAGAAAAACGTATGAAAGTTGCCTACAAACTCAACCTCGCCCGCACTCACCTCCCAACAGTCAGAATTTTTTTTTGTTTATGGCAATCCCTCCCAACAATGCACAAAAATTTCCGACAATGAGGTTTTTCCCGTTTTCCGCCTTCGTGGTCTTCATGGGACAGGCTATTATGCCACCGGTTTAGTCATGCACTTAAAAATTGAAAAACTAAAGTTTGTGTAAATTTTAACTAACAGTTTTGTTAATTTTCACATCACTCGCACGACGTGGATGCGCTGTATTTCCGTGAGTAGCTTTTGTAGGCAAATTTCAGGTACTTTCCCAACGCGATAGATCGCAAGTGTCCTGTGTAAAACTATTCGTCTCGATTTCCTGCACGGGAACTACCTCAATAGTGTGTGGTATAAATTGAGAATTTAGGTCTCATGGGAGGCGTTCTAGGATAGTCCGTGTAGTTAAGGTGACCACTGTAGCTGGATGGCGTAGTAATCAGCGCGTTTTCCTAGTAATCAAAAGACCTGGGTTCGAATCCCGGTGTGGCATAAACTTCCAATTTGCCCCATTGTTGTAAATCAGTACCTACTGGCAGATTACGTCTTTAATTCCTTTGTGTCTTAATTATGGTTTACTCATGGTATGATGGAAAACACTCAAATAACATTATAAATGTGGATCAGTCGGATGGGACAGAAATTGACAGTTCAATGCCCAAATTTCATTAATGTTGTTTTGGTTGGCAGGAGAGCCAACACCGTGTTACTAGAGGAGGCCGAAAGGCAAGCGTTTCAGCTCACGCAGGCTGGCGTGAGGTCTGGAACAGGACAAGGAAATTAGAATTTAGAGAAACGGACGTAGCTGGTGGAATACTTAACTTTAATCCGTTAATGGTGAACGTCGGTCTTGACGGTACATGAATCAATATCAATAGTAGCTGATAATGGCGCCTTGCTAGGTCGTAGCAAATGACGTAGCTGAAGGCTATGCTAAACTATCGTCTCGGCAAATGAGAGCGTATTTTGTCATTGAACCATCGCTAGCAAAGTCGGTTGTACAACTGGGGCGAGTGCTAGGAAGTCTCTCTAGACCTGCCGTGTGGCGGCGCTCGGTCTGCGATCACTGATAGTGGCGACACGCGGGTCCGACGTATACTAACGGACCGCGGCCTATTTAAAGGCTACCACCTAGCAAGTGTGGTGTCTGGCGGTGACACCACAAATGTTACATCCACAATCATTACAACCGTTAAGCAACAGGTGACCAGATATACAGCAGATTATTTTAAAAAGTGTGAATTATTCATATTCTCGCCAGATTACATTGTATTTATTTCCTCAAAATTTTAATTATCACTTCATACACTGGTAGTTCTATCGATTATATTTTACTCGGCTATAATGTAAAATAAGAGCTGGTGAAACAAGAGAAAGAGATATATCGAGAAAAGTATAATGTTCGGAGATCTTCATACTTCTGTGTGATGTGTATTGTATTTAAACTCTGTATCAACGAACGGATAAGTATGGGAAAGGATGCGAGCAAACATCGTGCATCGATGATGTTACTTCCACATCACTACCTAGCAACGGCAAGCATTTGACGATAGCGACGATCATATACAGACAAAAGTAAGACAATTGTACTAAGGTATCTCATTTTATCCATTACTTACAAACCAGCCCTTTAGGCTGCTCGTGACAGTACATCCAGTAATCCGCACTCGTTGAGAATGTCCACGTAAATCGATACAACGATATCTCAGTCTCAAGCAATCTCAGCACACTTGTTCTACACAGACGACGATTCTTTTATGTACTACATCTATATCAATAACCATGGCAGGATGCCGAGGAAAGTATGAGGTGTATCCAGTTGTAGTGGGTATACTGATCGTTGCCATGAAGAGGCTACGAGCAGTCCCATAATTAGCCACATATGTCGGTGTATTTCGCAGAATCTCAAAATACTACAAAATGTGTTCACAAAAGTTGCGTGTGAATGGTGTAAACTAGTTCCCATACAGAGATTTGCGGCTTAAACAACATAAACATTCGCTAATGTGAAATGCGCTTCGAAACGTATACCTGTGAACATTATTTTCAGTAAATCAGAAACAATGAATGAAGTTCGTAGTTCCTGCAAATGTCATAACGATTCCTATAGCCACATGTAGACTCGTCCTGGACCTCCAAACAAACAAGAAACACAATCACTGCGCTTTCAAAGATGTGGAGATATACCCCGATCATTTATCCTAGATGTAACTTGTGGTCTTCTCTTTAGGCACCCCTTTCGTTATGAATCATTAAGGGTGTATCTACAAGTAAGGTGACCGCTGTCATTTCCTTCCAATTTTAGCATCTGCTTTTCATCTAATAGGAGAAACATTGTTCCAGCCAGGGAGTAAAGCTTAAGATGTGTTGTGGCTCCAAGACCAGTGATAATCTGCATTCGCTCTCTTTCAATACAAACCGTAAGACCGTAGACTCCTTACAGAGGCGAGCAGCTTTCGTCAGTGGACAGCTGACTTATTCAGGTTTTCCACTATTTCGTGAATATTTCTAGGATCATTATATCAAAGGTATGGGTAACCACGTCTCTCACTTTTATTCTGCTGACCTATTCCTGCCTCTGCAGTCGATCCGCGTCGAAGGGATGCTAAACTTGAAGCCATTGTGTCGTTCAGTGCCACGTTGTATTGTGTTCTACGACCAGATGCTTACAAAACGGATAAAATATGTTCTCGAGTTCTAAAACTTTGTACCAGACGGAGCCGACGAAGAAAGGCCACTTCCTGTCAGATAAAGTATTAGCTGCTGCCAGCAGAGAAAGAAATACGATTCACAAGATTGAGTTTTGAGTCTTCATGTTGCATGTAACATGATCGTCCTTTGCGTCATTCACAGTGGTGACCATTTATCACAAAGTTTCCGGAATTATATTTAGTGTTTATATGTTATATGAGTGAAATATACAGTTTCATGAAGCATTTTGCCGGCTAAAGCATAACAAGGAACTAAAACTGATTGTTTCTTGTGATCAAAGTGGGTTTCTGAACTTTAGCTGTCTCTTTGAAAGTGTGATGACGGAAGTATAATCCTGTCTGTAACTTCAAGATTGTGGGACAATGCTCCATCAGTCACATCGTACATAAAAAACGCATAGTTCCCAATGAGCTCTTGTTTCATCTCCTACTGTCCATATTATATTATCGAGCATTTAATGCGTTGATGTTATTTTAAGAAAACTATTTTTTTTCATTGGCTCAGTGGGATAGTCGGATGCTACGACACAGAAAATTTATCAGTCACTTATTGTCCCGTTCAGTTGTAGAAGTAATATTGTGAAAATGTAGCCATTATTAAATGTCATACATCGAAATGTTTAGTTCATCGGCATAGAATTCCTCGCATTTCGTGTGTAACAACGATCGTTGGCACTGTCCTCGTCTGAAATAGTAGCGAGTGAGCCACGTGTTCCCTTGGTCAATTAGCGAGAAAACGCTCCATGCGATGGTAGTCAGGTTAGTGAGAGATGGAGTTACCCTTTGCTCCCATAAACATCCAATAAAAAGCTTGTCTTAAGGAGATGTATGCGAAGGGGCCCCTCTGGTGGCTCTCATGTTCCTAAGTTACTCGAGACTTAATTATTAATGAAGACTATTATCCGAGTAATTATGTTGCCCTGGTAATAGATCAGCGGTTGACTTTATGGTCGTGTAGTAGCTCGCAAGTCCCATTACGTCGGATGGCCGACGGGCCATGATGTATGAGATCTGTGTCGGCAGTCCGTACTCAGCAGGTAACCGGGGCTACCGCACCCCAGCCAAAACATCTCCTCACTTCTTCACTTCGCTGCCTTACGGCCACAGGCTAGCGGGTGGCGTGATTCGGAGACGTATATAATCGTATACACTCCGTGTTCTTGCCTACCATTATTCCTCGCCTCATCTCTCCCTCCCCACCTCCACCTCCACCCTCCCTCACCCATTTTCTGCCCTCCGGTGATACCTTTGTGTGTGGGTAGGTCGGTATGTGTGCGCGTCCGTGTTCTCATTAAATCACTTTGGACAAGTATAATGATGGCCTCTGCAAGCATAGAATGTGGTACTGGGTTACAGCGCTCCCGTGACTTACGCCGACGCAAACGTATGAAGCCTCTTCCTTTTGTCATTATCACGGACGTAATTGGGAATTAAAATGATATGTCTTCCAGAAAAAAATGCAACAATCTGTGCAAAAACTACGAAATAACCAGCAGTAACGTGTGTCAGTTACTTGCTTGTGAAGTTGATTGAAGCTGTATAAACAACGAGGCGACCATTAACAGGAACAAAATCCTTAGAAAAAGTTCCTATTTACTAGTTGTTCTCAGGAGACAGAAATTCTTCACGTGTAAAGTGAAGTTACTGTGCGTTATATATTTCATATTAATAAATATCCTAGGGAAGCAGGTTTATTGTTCTTCTGTGTAACTTTGGACATTAAACCTGCCATAAAAAACGCTGCAGCTGACGTATTTGTTGCTTCTACCCTTGGAGGACCTTTTTTGTGAGTTGCGGCGTGGCTGTTATAAATGTCGTATTATATTTGTGATGGGAAAAGTTTCCTTACAGGCAACAGAGGAGGTACGATTGTTATGTCGGAGTTTAAAGTGGCCGTAATGTAGAAACATACGTATGGGCAACAAACATCTAAAAACAAAACGCAGTTATTGAAGCATTTCTGTTCACGATGTGAACTTCTTGCACTCATAAACGAATTACCGCTGCAATGAAAATTAACGAATGATATCTGTCTTTTAGTGAATTACGTTTTTATTTCATCCATCCATAAAAGTTTTTTATTTCCACATGATGAAAATTATGAGTCATAAACACAAATGCTGATAAAACCTCTGTCATTTAACCAGCTACCAGAAAACAAAAGCATATTAGATAGTATTTATGTTGACTGAACACGTGCTTATTTTCAAACCAGTAGAAAAAATAAAATTTATGTCAGTAGGTCGAATTACCTTTTCTTGACATGAAGCAGGGAAAATGTTCACAAATGGAAGTAATGTCTGTATTAATTTCGACTGACAGATTTCAGTAAACATTAAAGGAATTACGTTTGAACGGTAATATTTCTTTGGTCTGAAATATTCCAGAGAGTATTTTCAGCATTGAACACTGCAAAATAGGGAGTGATGCCCCACAGTTCGTTTCCCTTCCGATTTCTATGTTTAGGGCAATTTTTAAAAGTTTATATGTTATAACCTATCGTAATATACTGTGAGTAGAAGTAGAAGGCGTAGCAATAGTAGCACTTCTTCGAGTTAATACCGAGAAACCTACTCTGTCATACACCTAAGACGTATCCCCATTTTGCTGCCCTGGAAGTTGATGATTACAAATAAAGTTCTTCTTTTAATAGACACTGATAATTTATTTTGCTGTTAAATGACTTTTTTCTTCTTTGGATCTCCCGAATATTTTACTTATTAGGAACTGTATCATCGATACTACCAACCTCACAGTAACTTATATCACTCCACCATTAGTAAAATTATGTATGTTACGCTAGAATGACTTCTTCTTTCCATTATATTGCAATCTCTGTTTCTGTCATGCTAGTCCACAATCGTTCTCAGTGTCGTTGTCTTTCCCTCATTTTTTTCGAATGTTCTCTATTTCGTCATACGTTACATTGGTTTTATAGCTGCAGTGCCTATATTTACTCGCATCTGTTCATTTGCAGTCACAGTATCACGGATTCTTCTTCAGCTTGCAGAGTACTTCCATTGGAGCTCATATATAAGCGACTGATGCTGCTAAATTCTTTCATTATCTCCTTTTTATGTACGTTCTTCTTTCATTTTTACACGTGAATATTTTCTCTCTCACGTCCAGATGTTTTACATTCTTCCTCTCGAATCTTCACGAACTGTAATCACTTTTATCTTTATTACGTGTGATCTGATCCTAATTAAGCTCACTGCCTCCAGTTTCTTGTCTTGCCCAGATTAATTTACCGTGACAAGTAAAATTTCACGTAGTTGACTCTTATTCAATAAATATAACGCTACTTTGCATTTATTCTTCCGTAAACCTGTTTTATTGTGTTACTATATCCAGCAAGTTTTCCTCCAGGTGTTTTATGCAGCCGATAACTTCATATCTGAAAAATCGTTTGACAATATGTAATCCTACAAATACACTGCTTTCTCTCGTGAATCTTCCAGCAATTGCCTAGTCTCTTACAAATACTCACTGACATATCTCATCTCATACCAAATTGCTTACTGCTCATGCAGTCTTCTTACCAGAGCATACTGTTTAACGATTCTACGACGGATCAATGTAAATGTAGCACCGGCCGATGTGGCCGAGCGGCTCTAGGCGCTTCAGTCTGGGACCACGCGACCGCTACGGTCGTAGGTTCGAATCCTGCCTCGGGTATGGATGTGTGTGATGTCCTTAGGTTAGTTAGGTTTAAGTGGTTCTAAGTTCTAGGGGACTGATGACCTCAGATGTTAAGTCCCATAGTGCTCAGAGCCATTTTGTAAATGTAGCGTCATTTCTGTATCAACTGACTGTGATATGTTTTTCTTCCTTCTTTTGTCATTTTCACCGTCAGGATCTTTCACGAATGACGTTGGAAATTTAATCCCTAAGTTTTTGCTATTGCTTCTTTCCTTAGAGTATTTTTCTATATTTCTTTTTTCAAGGACCGCTTCATACCAACTTCTTTTTCTCCTTCTCAAGGAATTCTTTCATTTTTAATAATCTCATTACAATTCCTTACAGCCTTCTGGTAAGCTGTTTCTTCCTTCTCTTAAATTATGCATTGCTTCATAAATCTCTTAATCTATTTCCTCTTGTCTCTAGGGGAAGTTGGGGTATCATCGGGTAGCTAAGGAGTAAGCTTGATAACAAGGACAATTTTCATTGCTGGAACTTTTAATTTATTTCAATGAAAGGTAAACAAGGTATGAACAATATATATGAACTATGAGGACTTACGTTTGACCATGTTATTTTAAACTGCGGGCAACCACAGCCAAACTTCCTCAGTTTGAAAGAAATAATGCGCACTGGCTGTAGAATACCTTTTATTGAACGTCACGACCGGTTTCGTGCCACTAGAAGACACATCCTCAGGAGATAAAGATTATTTTTAACAGGTCGTCGCCGAAAGGTAGCTGCCTTAGAGCTACTCCCCATCATTCACGTCATGTTGTAAACAATGAACGCGCTAAAAGCGGTTGTCCGTATTTAAAACGAAGGGATAGGAGAACCGCGCCAAAACCAGGAAGGTGGATGAGTGGCAGCAGCCAAGGCAGTACTGACCGCTATGCAATTGAGGAGATATTTTTGATAGTTTAAATTATACAGGGCTATTCAAAAAGAAGAAAAAGATTCAAAACATTTACTGCTTTGAAACTACAAAAGACATAAATACAGTTCCAGCGTTCCTGGAAAGATAAAAGTTCAAATTTTTATGCATTCAATGTGAGCACCGTGTGTTACCCGACAAATGCCAAAACGGTGGCTCATTTTCTACCACACACGAAGCAACTCGTCTCTCGTTATCGAATCCACACCTTCGACAATGTGATGTTGCAGACTTTCAAGAGCGTCAGGCATAGGGAGGATACAAACAGATATCCTTCACAAGTAAACAGACTTGCAACATATTACAGATAGTTTCAGGCTGCTGGATAACAAGGTGTCGTCTGGAAATGGAATCCTCTTCAAGAAGAAGATTATGCACTCAGGCAGTTGTCGTAATTGGAGTGTTATCGTGTCTTAATTTTTTTTTTGTTGCTCTTACCAACAAAATCATTGCCAAAATATGTCGTTCCATAATAACTTTAACCGCATTTCTAGCTTCCATTTGTTGAATTTCACATACCTTTGTCCATGCTATTTCATATAATTCAGTGTCCCATTATTTAGTCGTATCCATCAGGCTTCATTTCGTTTCCAGTGTACACTGTACTTCTACTGCCACTGACAATTTATTTTTCGTAGGTTTCCCAGAATATTTACAGTTGAATCTCCACGATGTGTCGGCATTGCATACCATCTTTGACACTAGGATACGAGGATCTCCCAATTCCAGAAGAGCAGGTTATTAATCCTCTCATCTTACAAGAATAATCAAAACGATTAGTCTTCAGACTTTAAGTACTCAGGATGAGACATCGTTTTTTCTTGGTCTTTTTGAGCTGTTGTTAAACGTGTATTAAGTGAAGGGAAAACAACGAAAATGACGGTAATCGACTCGTGGCTTAGTAAAGAATTATTACCACCGAAACTTCAAAACTGTCTGCATGAATATTGGAGTTTTTTTCGTTTCTCTTTTGCATGGGGATCTAGAGTAACATCCGATGTGAGGTAAGACCGTTTGGGGCTGAATGGTAGTCTTTTTATCGTAATATATTTCGTAATCAAGTTACACGAGAAAAAGTTCGTCGTTATTCAGCGGGCAAAGCTTTGAAAGAAGTCGCTGGCACCTTTATTGCAGGATCATCATCAGCTGCTCCATTCACGGCGAGTCCTAAGACCTCACGCTTTTTACTGCGCCTGGCCTACTTCTGAGAAGAGGGCTTATCGCTTTCCACAATAGCTCGTTTCGAACCTGCCTCCTCATTGCTCAGATCGGAGCTGCGGTCTCTCCAACAGTTTATTACCTGCTGAAATTTCTGTAGAATCGAAATGCACTATCAACTGCCAACGAATAATATGTACTACTTTTATCGTTCGAAAGCTGGTTTTTATTTTCAGTAACTAACTAGCGACACGTAGTTTTCGGCCAGTTAGGTGTTGAAGATACCATCTTAACTGCGTCTAATGAAGTAGTTCAACAGCGGAACTCGTTGTTGCCGAGATTAATTCTCTCAGAAAGTTTAAAAATAAGGATATAACAATTATTTTGCATAATGTACCGAGGTATCAGCAAATCGCACTCAAGTGTTTGGCAACATAGAATCACTTTCAGATCATATCTCTTCCATTCAGCTCTCGAACAGCACGTAGAACAATTGAACGCTTGAAACTTTCCAAGTGAGTTCGAATTTCTCTTATTTAAGTAAGGTGATCATTTCTCCTTTTTGCTGCTACAAGTTAACGAAACGTTTTAGTGTTCACAGGAGAAAGCTGATGATTGAAACTGAAATACAGTTAAAAATTCATGATTATAACACACAAATTTTTTACTGGATCTGAAACGTAAGAGCATGCAAAGGGCAGTTGCTTATTTTCAATACCTTGTGAGTATGGAAAACTGTGATTTATTTCCGATATGTCCTGACTTGTGGATCGTAAAGCGATGCCCCGAAGTTCAACGTGGCACATTCCAGTGGCTTAATACAAAGGATTAGAAAGAATGTTCGACAATAACTGGGCAAGATGCGGATTAATAAACACTTGCATTATAACTAAACACAAGGATTTGATTTTACTTCCCCGCAGGGGAACTCGAACCTGTAGGTACTAAGATTCACGAAACACAACACGAACAACACGTTTTACATTTCATGAATAAGTAAACGCTAGTCTATACTTCAAGAAAAGGTAACGTGTTTTAATTTAGAACACGACAAAGAGGAAAATAATTTACGACCGTATAATCAGCTTCTATTCAGTTAAGTATGAGCAATATATAAGCTTCAATTTTCCAGTGCAAAAGCACACTGGACGATGTCTATTTGTGGACTGACACCAACGAAGCAATACTGATCTAACCCCGCCACGATTACTAAACTTAACAGAGTATAAACTGAAACTGTCCCTCGTTCGTTCTTCACTAACTGTAGAATCTACACAACGGTATGGACCTCCAACATGCAAAAGTATTCTTCTCTCCAAAACACGTCTCCACCGACAAGCAACAAACCGACACAGAACAGAACACAGACTAAAACGCAAATTAAATAATGGTGAATTCTCTTTCAGAGAAAGAGGACCACATCGACTGCAACACGCGAACCTTACCCATTGGTGGTAAGAAAACTTACTACCCAAAGACGTGAAACTGCTTCAGTGTCCAGGCAAAGGGTGCTTCTAGAGATTAATCGAAATTTATTATAGCAGACATGCTTGAAGTATTGGAAAGATAAAAATCACTATGTACTAGGAATATAACATAATGGGAAAAAATGAAAGTGCTAAAGGAACAGGTAACTTTCAAAGTGATTCTTTTTGTCTCTGTTTTTATACGTAGTTTTTTTTACTCTGTTTACGTATCATAGGATCGTCCTTACAGTTAGTACTTAGTTGAGGCCATAAGAGTATCAAGAAGGAGGCGGTGGCAGCAATATGCTTGCTCGATACGAGAGCTTAGATTTAGTTTTTGTGAGAGACAACATAAGCAAGTTACTACCAACCCAATTTTATGTAATTTTAATTACAGCGTACCACAGGCATCTTAAATATTGAAAATATTTGTAGTTAGGCTACTCTAGGAGCCCACGTCTAGCTTGTTAATATTATTATTTGACCATCTACATCTACATCAACATTTTTATGATTATTCTGCACTCCAGGATTAAGTGCCTAGAAGTGGGTGCGTCGAACCACCTTCAAGCTGTTTGTCTACAGTTCCATTCTGGAACGCGCTTGGAAAAAACGAAACACTTTCGCACGAGTTCTGTTTTTCTCTTATTTTTTTATAATGATCATTTCTCCCCATGTACATAAGCGCCTGAAAATTTTTTCGTGTTCAGTGGAGAAAGTAGGTGACTGAAATTTATTTTAATGATTACAACCCGAACTCGTGTACCATATCCGTGGCACCCTCTCCCCTAGTTCATGATAATATAAAACTAGCTGCTCTTTTTTTAACTTTATCAATGTTCTGTGACAGTACTATGTGATGTGGATCCCACACCGGACAGTTGTATTGCAGAATAGGATGTAAAAGCGTAGCGTAGGCAGTCTTTGTAGTAGACCCATTGTATTGTGTAATTCTTCTGCTAACAAATCACATTCAGTGTCTCGTTTCGCCCATAACATTATCTAAGTGATCGTTCCAGTTGTAATTTCTAAGTAGTTAGCTGAATTCATGTTCTTTAGAGTTGTGTGATTTATCTTGTCTCCGAAATTTCTGATAACCATTGTTACTTAATCTGGTTTAGTGGCACTTTGATTAGTAAAATTTTCATTGCTACCATGCAGTGAAGGTATGATTGCAACTTGTTCTCATGTACTTTGCATATGATCAGAACCTCTTTGAGTTTTCTGACAGATTTCGATGCACTGTAAAAGCATATCGTATTGGGGGTCGCACTAAATTTCGAGCTTGTGTAAAACTTTGCCAGTCTTTGGAATTTTGCGTTCTTTTAAATTTTTCATGCAATTTTCGTTGTAGTGCTACAGTGTTCTGACATGTTTTGTGTACCTTGCGGGATCACTACCATCTCTTATTAATTTATTTTGTGTGTACCTCCCAATTGCCGTCGATACTATTCCCTTGAATTTAACCATATCTGATCTACACTTGCATAGTCAGATTGGAAGAAGCGGAGATTGTCTCTTAATAAGGCGTGAAGTGAATTTTTGAATGCTTTATTAAGCAGACATATTTTGCGTTCAGTTTTGATGGTTTCGGATGTAATGTTATTCAGCCCTGCTACAACGAGCGTATGGTCACTAGTTCCTATATCATTCATGATGCTCCCTCTTCACTCACTTATTTGTTCCTAAGAGATCAAGTATATTTTCGCAACTATTTTAACTTCGAATGGGCTACTGAACGAATTGTCCAAAATAATTTTCAGAGAAAGTATAACTGCGGACGAGGTTTTGTGCCTGCCATCGACATGAAACACGTACTTTCACCAATATATGGAGGGTAGATGGAAGTCACAACAAACTATAAATGCATAAATGTTGTACCTATTTGAAATTAGACACAAGGTTTCCTCATCTGAGTCAGGGGGTCGGTAAAAGGAACCAATTATTAATTTACTCCATTTGCCAAGTGTAACCTGTAGCCGAACTAACTCACAGGAATTATTTACACCAATTTCACTACAAGAAAAAATGGTTCAAATGGCTCTGAGCACTATGCGACTTAATTTCTGAGGTCATCAGTCGCCTAGAACTTAGAACTAATTAAACCTAACTGAGCTAAGGACATCACACACATCCATGCCCGAGGCAGGATTCGAACCTGCGACCGTAGCAGTCACGCGGTTCCGAACTGAAGCGCCTAGAACCGCACGGCCACCGCGGCTGGCTCACTACAAGTAAACTACTTCTCACAGCAGTAAACACTCCACCACCAACTGTATATAATCTATTCTTTCTGAATGCGGTTAGGTCGATCGTAAAAATTTTGGATGAACTTATCTCTGGCGCTACAGTCTGGAACCAAGTGACCGCTACGGTCGCTGGTTCGAATCCTGCATCGGGCATGGATGTGTGTGATGTCCTTAGGTTAGTTGGGCTTAAGTGGTTTTAAGTTCAAGGGGACTGATGACCTCAGAAGTTAAGTCCCATAGTGCTCAGAGCCATTTGAACCATTTTTTACCTCTGGCTACAACCAGATTTCCGTAAGTATAACGATTTGAGCTTCAGTGCCTTGTTTTAGTGTTTGGAGCTCTGGTTCTGTCCCAACACGGCTATAACAAAAAAATGGTTGAAATGGCTCTGAGCACTATGGGACTTAACTTCTGAGGTCATCAGTCCCCTAGAACGTAGAACTACTTAAACCTAACTAACCTAAGGACATCACACACATCCATGCCCGAGGCAGGATTCGAACCTGCGACCGTAGCGGTCGCGCGGTTCCAGACTGTAGCGCCTAGAACCGCTCGGCCACCCTCGCCGGCACGGCTATAACAATTTAGAATTACAGTACCGACTTTTTCTGGATGTTACCTCGTCTTGTGCTTGCTCTGTACCTTTCGAGACTGATGCGCTTTCTGCAATTTCTGAGACTCTGTAACCTAAAAAGAAAAAACAGTCCTCTCTATTCAGTCCCCGCTACCTATATAGCCGCTTACAGTGTGTAGTGGACCATGACCTAGTAAGTGGAACACGAAAATCCACCACCCTATGGCGCAAGTGGAGAACTCACAGAACCGTCTGAGCCTTATCTTCAGACCCATCACTCGACTCTGTAGCAAAGGTACACAGTCGGTCCTGTCGACGTTGCTCCGCCTTCATGACGCAAGACAGACTAGCAGTCTTCACCACTTTAGCTATCTGCCCGAAAATGACAGAATCTCTTCCGATCCAAAGCGACACACATTGGTAGTTCTGACATGAGCTACCACCTGCAGTTGGCTGCACCCTCTGCTGTTCATTGCATGCGGAAGCAGCCGTTCCACGTCTGATGAATTCCCCCGGTATGCACACAGTGTGTACACAGGATTCCCTGCCCTCCTTGGCAGCCATATTGCTAACGAACCCTATTATACGCCCCATTACACTCCACACTAACAGTTATCCCACCCTCTGTGACTGCTCAGATCCTGCAGGCTCAGAGGCTTCTGCTGAAGCAGGGCAGGCGATAAGCGACTGCATCTGACCCATGACGTTTATCAGGCAGCGTCTGTAACTTGTTCGTCAAAGGGGCCGAGGAGGCCTTCCAGTCTATCGCTGCCTGCCACACCATGGAACGACCTCCCACTCGACCACAGGTGAGGGTTCAACCTCAGTGCGGGCAATATCCAGTGCGAACGCAGTAGTGGATCGATCGGGGGACACCGTGGTCGTGCTGGGCGTCCCTTCGATACCCACGTCCGCCCCTTCCTCCGGCCCGCCACAATGATGCCCACTGGCAACAGCATCAAGCTGCGTGGCTAGCATTGTTTGGAGCTGAGAGCGAATGGTCACCAACTCAGCTCGCATCTGAACGCATCAATCACAGTCCCTATCCATACCAAAGACGGCTGAAATATACTCTACACAGTTATTGGAACGCGAAACTGTGTCCAGTACATAAACAAACACGCACGAAATTTAGGACTTCAAACTAAAGAGCACAAAACGCCCAAACTTAAAGTATCCAATGCCGCGATAGTGCCAGTATTGTTGTATGGGACAGAAACCATAAGCACAACAAAGAAAGATGAAGAAAACTTGTTGGTCTTCAAAAGAAAAATTATGAGAAGGATCCTTGGACTTGTCCAGGAAGGGAGCTCGTGGAGACGAAGAAAAAAAACCAAGAATTGTATGAGCTGATGAGGCAACCGAACATCGCTCAAAAACGTAAAGCGCAGAGAATAAGCTTGGCAGGCCACGTTGCTAGGAGACCAGACACCCCTCGGGCAAAAGCCGAACTTATGGGAAGACCTGATGGTACCTGTCAAATCGGGAGACCCAGAGAGCGATAGGAGGATGAGCTACAGAAAGACCTCTGCCAGCTAGGAGTCTTTGACAACTGGATACAAAGTGCACAAGGTCGCCATCTATTGAGGAGCACTGTGAGGTCGGCGCATGATCTAAGGGTCGTCGATCGCCGATTTGAGGATAATGAAACAAAAGGGCACATAGGAAATTCAAAAATTCACTTTCTGCTATGGTATCAGTTAAGAAGTTAAGTAGCGCAGGTGTTACAGAGACACAGGAGCTCAAGGAATATGTGCAGAAATTGTTGGTTACCTAGTTACAGTTTTTCAGTGGGCTAGACAGAACTGGACACTTAATAATATTGAGGCACCTATATATCAATTAGAAAATACAATTAGCAGCTACACTGTAAACATCCTTCTGCCCAGGCTGATGATAAATTGCACAACAATGTTAAATCCGTAGAAGAGCTCTGTTTTTCCTTATGACGAGCTGTACTAGATATTTCTACGTATCAGTTGACGAGTCTCAGCATATTTTATTGAGTCTGAGATAGAACACGTTATTCCAGCGAACGAGAAAGTCTCGCCTCATCTCTGCACAGCCTGATAGTTCATATCAGACATTTCGAGAAATTTCGTATTTGCAAATGGGTGAGGTAATTTAGTTGAGCAAAACGTTATCTGGAACCTTTGTACGACTGACGAAATAGTCGTTTAATCCTTTCCACTTATCCATCTACTTCGCCAACTACCATCCAGAGGGGACAAATCAGTCCATGATGAAGTGAGTAACTGCAGCTGAACTTAGTACAAATATTTAGATGTCGTTCAGACCATTCTCCTAGCGTTCCATTTCTCGGCAACGGTGCCGTGAAAGGGCACACTATAGTAGACAATAACGTTAGCCTTGTGCATGTCTATGGTACTGTGACGAATGCCTGTGCATACTGTTGCACAACAAACCGCTACTCTCTGGGTTCGTTTGGATGGCATTACGTATCAAACGCATAGTCATCCCCAGCAGTGACAAGAAGGTCAAGAATAATGGCGTGTCGTATGCAACATTTCGGACCGTTGAATGTGTTAACATCTATGAAGACGTTTGTGTATAGACTGGTGACATCTTAACGCTAGAGGCCTCTAATATTTACACAATCATCCCGACAGGTGATGCTGTGGTAGTTACTAAACACAATTTGATAAAACATAAACGGCTATCAAAGACAGAAATTGTTGAATTCATTGGGTGATATGGTACTATGTGACAACTATTTCACATTCAGTGATAAAGTGTACCAACTAACAAATGGTTTATCAATATTCTCCAGCATATCTGCGATCATAGCTGACTTCTGCCTAAAACACCTTGAGAAAAACAGGTCTTTTACGGTAGGAGACCATGTGTACAACACATTAATTTTAATTAAAAGTATGAGAATGACACATTATTAATTATGAGGGAGAAATGAAGCAAGAAGCTGATGCACTAATTCGAGGACTAAAGGACGTGAAAGAGGACATTCATTTTATATGTGAATATGAAATCAAAATTCAGTAAACGTTCTTGAATTCTTCATCAGCAGGAATAAATATCAATGATTTTTTATGTCACCCCCGCACACATAAGTTAGCAGTATATAGATCAATGTTATACAGAGCACCAAAAATGGGTTTCACCAACAGGATGGGATTAATTAAACATACGACACCTGTAAACGGTTTTGAACATGACCTCGTAGACAAAATGTCTAAGAAAGTGAGAAAAGGTATCGACAGAAACAAAAATAAGAACAACAGTTAGACAGACACCAGGTCAGTATGCATTCCCTTTTGTGGCGCCATTTCGCAGAAAAGTACTAATGTATTGAGATCACATAAGAGTCACTTCTTCCACCAGCAACAAGTTATGTAATAGACTGCCAAACAACGTAATAACTAACAAATACAATTTTCCTGCTCTGGCGTTTACAAGATAAAGGATGATCAATTTCAAGTACATTATGTGGACGAAGGTCCCGAACTGGATTTAAGTATCACATCACTGCCTTTAGGTACAGCGCCCCCAATAAATCAGCCATAGTTTCTCACATTAAAGGCACATAATTGCTTTTGAAAACACAGATAATAACCCAACTATACTTCACAAATAAGCAAAGTTCACAAACTGAACTTCTATGAAGAACTTGAAATTTTTTTCGACAACAGAATACGTGAGCACACTATCAATAATAAAGCTGGAACAGTGACAATGACCTTTTTCAGATGCTTATCAAGCATACCAGATGATGCACAGTAGCAGTTAATACTACATGCTTCTGAGCGACCTTAACAATAAAATTCAAGTGCCATATCACCTAACCGAAACATTGCCAAATAAATATGCTGAAATAAAGGTTTTGAGATTTTTAACTTTCAGATTATAATTTATTAAAAAACTTTGAACATAGCTGCTAAGGTTCAGTGACCGTGTCAGAATTATATTATTACAGTAATGATATTCTTCGGCTTTAATGAGTTAAACACTTACGTATTTGTCATCTGTAACTTTGATTCGTAGCGCAAGGTGCTAATGAATAGTCTATGACTTTCATGTCTACATCCGTGCAGTCAGTGGTCTATTTATGCTGTTTTCTTGTGTTTTTGTGACATATAAAGATGAAAATGTAAGTTTATGACGAACCTCAGGGTCGTTTCAGGAAAATATTGTAAGAATGGTTACTACTGCTTTAACTTTGGAATCTTACTGCCATATTACAGTAATAAGTTCTGATTGTCTCTTATCGACAACAAAATGAACCTCAAAACAGACAAGTGGCTAAATCCATCAAGACAATGTAGTAAAGTAATTCAATGATCCACCTGAAAATGAGGGTGTAATCCTCGAAACGTGTAGTGCGAGGAAAAAAGTGACTAACACAAATAATTGTTCGAATTTATTATTATTATTATTATTACATGCCAAAAAATTTAATTAATAATTCTAATAAAATTTTTATTTCATTAGAGATATCAACGAAGAGATTAATTTTCTTTCAGTTTCTTCTTAATCTATTATTCTGCCTAAGTTTGTGATGTTACCGTAAATGACATATTACATTAAATTCGATGAGATTTTAATTCCATTGATCCACAGTGAAGAGATCTAGTAGGATGTAGAATATGTCGTACAAAAAAATGCTAATGTTCCTCGTACAGATCCTGAGTGATAATCTTGAAGATATCAAATGGTTCAAATGGCTCTGAGCACTATGGGACTCAACATCTTAGGTCATAAGTCCCCTAGAACTTAGAACTACTTATACCTAACTAACCTAAGGACATCACGCACACCCATGCCCGAGGCAGGATTCGAACCTGCGACCGTGGCAGTCCCGCGGTTCCGGACTTGAAGATATCATTTAGGCTATTGAAGAGGCGCATCATTAGAAAGAAATCAGTTTAAAACACGTATTTACACTGATCACAGTACCGCAATGAAGACGTGCAGAAAATACGTAACAATTGTATCATTTAATATTATTGGTAATATATAATTCAATTGTTTCTACTAATAAATTCGTCAATGGAGTTGGATGTGGTTGCCAGCAAACAACTCTTTACTCTCATTTTAAACTGGACTTTATTTCTAATTAAATGATTGCTGATAATTGATTGAAAATATGTTTTCCTGAGTAATGCGCTCTTTTCTGGCATAAAGTAAGTGACTTTAAGCTTTTGTGTAGGTTCTTCTTTTTTAACGTATTGATTCCATGAACTGAGCTATATATCTGTATTTGAAAATTAGACACGAAATTAACAGCAAATAAATAAATATATTTGCAATCATTAGTTAATATTCCTAGTTCCTTGAACAATCCTCTACATGTTGTTCTGAAATTCAGTTCAGAGATAAGTCGTATTCCACGGTTTTGGCCTTGGATAAAATAAGGGATATTATGTGAAGTTAGTGGATGATGCCCATATATAGCTAATTTAATGGTTTCACACAAGGGTGGCATGGCTTCAGCAGTAATGCCTGTACCATGTTTACGAGTCATGAAATTTTATTAAAGATGCATAAATGACATATTATTGATAATCGAGGGGGAAACAACAAGAAGCTAATGCACTAATTGAAACATTCAACAGTGTGCACAAGGACATTCAGTTCGCATGTGAACGTGACTGTCATATTCAATAAAGTTTCCTGAATTCATTGTCAACAGAAAAAAGATGGAACATGTACACAGAATTTATAGAAAATCTGCTCTTACAGACAGAAACAACAATGCTTCTGCATGCCACCCTCACTACACAAATTAGCAGCGTATACAGGGTACATTTTCTTTCTTGAGACAACGAAATATCAAAAAAACTGCGCATCGTATGAAAAGACGGAAAAATATGTTTAAAATGCTGTCTCGCGATATCAATGTTGAACCTCCAGGAGGCAGCGTGGGGGCAGCTTTGAAATCCTAAATGAGAACACCCCATTCTTTGTTGCAGAATCGTATTATACAGAAAAAATAAGTAACTTTCTTAACTAACACATTTGTCGTTACGCGATAGATGGTGCTGTAATCAATAAATAACAGGTTCGAGGCCCAAAACGGTATAATGGCGAGAAAAATGCACTGGATGAAAATTATAAAAACAGACATCTTTGGTAGCGATTCAATGTTTCATTAGTTAGTTACTTCCATGTTCCATGGGTTATTTAGCACGATTAATTTTAATTTTGCTGAACGAGTCACTTCACATTCCCATCGGACATTAATTTGTAAATATGGCTACATGACAAAAATTTATAAGGATTTTTGTATGTACAGATGTGGGTTGGGAATTCCTATCAACCACATTTTACTCGTTACAGTAACAGAAATTTCTCTATGGAATAGAGGTGTCAAGGGAAAAACTTTTCTGTTGGCCTTCAAAATTTACTTTGCTGTCTGTCAGACTTTTATGTTACTGGGTAAGTGTTCAAAAACTTTAGCTGCATCATTTTGCACCCCATTTTCCGCTTGAGGCAATCTTAATGTTGCGTAATGAATGTCTTTTTTCTTGTGATATGGTAATTATGTACATCATTCTTCCTTTTGATATGTAGTGGATTATTTACAATAAACTTCATTGGGAAATAAATATACTGTGAAGCAGTAGTCAGAATTGTCAACTTCTTAAACAGATGTCTACAAGATGATCATGAGTGAGCACTACAAATTATTCTTACTCCCCGTTTTTCAGTAATGACTTTCTTTCTCAAAAATGAGTTACCTGGCATCATTATTCCACACATTATTCAATAGAAAATATTCGAAATATATCCGCTTACTAATGTGTCTTTCCCCAAGTTTTGCACGATTCTAAGTGGAAACGTGGCTTAACTAAATTGTTTTAGGAGTTCCAAAATGTGCTTCTTCCAGTTTAAATTCGCATCAATAATTTTGAACTTTTCAAAATGGCTCTGAGCACTATGGGACTCAACTGCTAAGGTCATTAGTCCCCTAGAACTTAGAACTAGTTAAACCTAACTAACCTAAGGACATCACACACATCCATGCCCGAGGCAGGATTCGAACCTGCGACCGTTTGAACTTTTCGCCATATTTATTATTTCCTTGCCGTGTATTATCGCTAGATTTGAGGGACTGTATATGTCGAACAAGAAATGTATTCGCAGTTGCGAATATGGACAACCATCAGCTGCATAACCGAATGACGACAATGAAAATTTGTGCCAGACCGGGACTCGAACGCCGATTTCTGGCTTATCGCGAGCGGTTCCCTAACCATCAGGCTATTTTAACACTACTCGTGGCCATCCTCCAACTTCCATTCGCTGTCAACGAAGTGTCTAAAGCGTTCATTACGTATATTCCCGTACAGGGGGAAATTTTAATTGAAAGTCGCTTGCCCGATGTCCACGGATAAATGCAGTATTGCAATAGTTCACTCGCTTCTTTTAATGGGATTATTCAACGGTTCTCTACCGAAGGGACTATGTAACCACGAAAAGGAACTATCGAAGAAAAGTTGCTGGAGAGAGTAATGAAATAGCGATATTAATTACAGTGAATCGTGAACCCTACATCAGCAGTCGGAAGTTAAGTCGTGAACTGGGAATTACTCAGACTACTGTTTGCCGAGATTTGAAACGTAGAAAATATCACCAGTCTCATATTTCCTTCCATCAACAACTTCATAGTAATCATTTCCAGAACCGAGGAACATTTTGCCAGTGATCACTTCAGCAGATACTGACAGACCGCAGGTTTTTTGCTCGAGTGTTGCTCTCTGACGAGTCGAAGTTGGTGACACACTCATTGGTCCATTCTTCATCGATGGCAGCATAATGATGATTAATATCGCATGTTCTTGGAGGACAATCTTCCAGTAATGCTCGCAGACCTTCCCTGGACTTGCCAAACACTGTATACTTTCAACAAGATGGTTATCCAGCAACTCTTTCTGTAGCAGCACAGGAAGTATCAGATCGTCGGTGGATCGGAACAGGCAGTGCAGTGCCTTGCCCTGTAACGTCGTCAGATCTTATTTCGCCATACTTTTTGCTTGTGAAGTTACTTGAAGAGTAAAGTTTATAATGAGTGGCCAACAACGCATGATTACGCAATTCAGCGTATCAACAACGCATTTCAACAGATTGCACTGGGAACACTTCTCAGTAGTGTCGAATCATTCCATGTATGGAAACTATGGGCTTCTAAGTGGGTGGCATCATTTTTAAGCACTTACTGTGAAATAATTTCTACAAACAAGCACCTTGCTGGGAGGTGAGAGGACACATCTCAAACGAGCTCTCCGATGGTGAGAGATAAGAGGATACACGTCAAACGAAACACCCGGTTGCTGACAGGTGAGAGACACATTTAAAAAAAAAGCTTTTTCCACACTTACAGAATACGTCTGGTATTCTTATTTTGATCCAAAGCATTTTGCTCAAGATAATACCATTTTGGAACTCAACTGTACTGTTTGTCGATAGCAGCGCCGTCTACCGTACAACAAAAGTTTTACAAAAAAAGTTACGTATATTTTCCAATAGAATCAGAATCTACAATAAGACTGGGATGTCCTTCTCTAAGATTTCTAATTTCATCCCCGCTCTCGTCCTGAAGGAGTGGCATGGGGGTCAACTTTGGTAACGCCAAATACTGAACAAGTATGTTCAGTTCGTAAATCCGATACGTAGTTTTTGAGATATTTCGTTGCTTCAAGTTAAAAGACTCACCAAGTAGATCCATGTTGCGCAGAACACACAAAACGCCATTGAGCAATGAAATTCTTCAAACTGAAATTGGAGTCATTAAACAAATGGCAGTTGCAAAACGTAATCGACTTGCACTCACAGACAAAATGTCGAAGAAAGTTAGGAAAGGAAAAGACCGAAACAAAAATGCGAACCACAGTCAGACAGACATCAGGACAGTATGCATTTCCCGCACTGGTATCATTCCACAGATAATTACTAATGTATTGAGATCAATTGATGCAAAAGTTGCCTCTTCCACCAGCAATAAATTACGTAAAATTCTGCAATGCATCATAAAATCCAACAAAGACAAATTTTCCAGTTCAGGCGTATACAAGATAAAAACGCAATGAGCGCCTGGTACATTATATGGACGAATGCCTATAGGTACAACGTCCGAGTTAATCTGCCATAGCTACTCACATTAATGACACAGGACATGCTTCGGACAACATAGAAAACAATCTAGTATTCTCTCACAAATAAATAAGTAGATGAATAAATACAACAAACTGAACTTCTATGAAGAATTTGAAACAATTATTTGCAACAATCAATGACAAAGCTGAAACACTGGCAATGAGCTTTTTTTAGAATTTTCTCAAGCATACTAGACGGTGCACAGTAATGTATCAATGGGACTAAGATGTAAGTAATTCCCCATCATGTGAGGCTGGTGTCACGACAAGAGTATCCGTCGACAACACGTTGAATCGTATGCTGCGACTGAAGACTATATGCATAACACATACATATTATTGCAAGAAGAAATTATTTGTGGCATCATTTACATTAAGCGGTCCAGATGAGACACTCATACATATTTTTCTCGGACAACAGTGATTTATTATTTAGCAAATGACAACAACATCATCCAAAACGCTGTCTAAAATATAAACAGTAGCAATGGCTGAGGTTAGCCAGCAGGAGAAAGACGGAAGTCCGAAAAGCATTTTGATGAAATAATACCTGCAAAATGACTGAGTGCTGTATTTCTTAAAGTTATTGTCAATTATGCTATGAATGGCCTGACTAGGAACTAAATAGCGTATCTCTGTCAAGACTGATCTGAGCCCAAAATTGATCGCGGAAGAGACCTGCCAACGCCATTACATATCTCGACTGTGTTCTAAAAAAGCTATAAAGATTTTCGGTTTTAAAATAGAGTTGACCACATCATTATGAGATATGATTTCTGTTGAAAATATTTTTCCGCCATACGTAGCACTTTCAGTCGAGGGTTGTTGTACATTTTGTACCATCCTAAGAACAAATACAGGCATCTAATCCGATCTGTCTATATCTGCGTGGTCACATTTCCACGTAGTATGGAGGAGTGTGTGTCTGTGTAAAGACATGTTACTCCTCATACACGCACTGCCTCGTGCAGGGCCATCTCTTTTACTGTTGTCTGATGACTGAAAACTGATTATCACCCAGTTTAAAAACTTTTCCTCATCTTAACCATTTAAGCTGGATGAAATTTAAGGCACTTGATACAGTTTTATGACCTAAGCTCTGTGTGATATCATCCTAGCACTGGCTGTAGCTAAGGCCGTCCATTGTTTAAGGAGCGTGGCGATCTCACTCCTTGGAGTGAATAACTTCAAAAATCGGCTATCGACGCGCACCGTAGGTTCTAGACATCCTTGAACAATCGTTTTTAATGCTAAAGCTGAAATCACAAATTGTTTCTACAGTCTATGAACAAAACATAGATGAATATCCCCTCATCCTGACACAGCGAGCCGGCCGGAGTGGCCGAGCGGTTCTAGTCGCTACAGTCTGGAATATTATGGGCCACCAGATCTGCTGCGTAGAAATGTTACAGACATTTACGGGCAGCCGGCCGATGTGGCCGAGCGGTTCTAGGCGCTTCAGTCTAAACCGCGCGACCGCTCTGGTCGCAGGTTCGAATCCTGCCTCGGGCATGGATTTGAATCTTTTTTTTTTTTTTTTTTTTTTTTTTTTTTTTTTTTTTTTTTTTTTTTTTTTTTTTTTGACACAGCGACAAACTCTCTGTAAAGTTAGCGACTGTTGGACCAGTTGGACCAGTCAAATGACACACGATAATATATAGGAATGTCTTATTCGCAAATATCTTTTATTCAGTTGTCATGATTTCATGACGCCTTTGAAAATCACTGAGCGCCGAACGTCCCATCAACTGTCACCCTCAGTTTCACCTGTCTCATACCTGCCAATGTCTCTCTACTCTAGCTTCTTCCCATTGCCGTTTAGTGGTATTCCCACCCCATGTCCACCTATCATGTCCCTTGCTGCGCTTTTTCCCTACCCACACGCATATCTTACATTGCAGCTCACTGCGTTCTCGCTGCATGTGGTTCGTTCGTCCACACCTGTGTCACTTAACACTTAACACTTGCGAATATTTTCGTTTTCTATCACAAACTCGGGTCTTAGTGTCTATCCGTCGAAGTTCGTATTGTCTCAGCAAAGTTCTTAGGGAATTCTTTGTGCAACTTTGTTGACACACAGGGCAGCGACCCTCGCAGAAATCTCTTCAGTGCCTTCTGTTCCACCCTTTGCCAAAGGACCCTGTTCGTATCACTTTCCGTCAATTCATATGTACTGATATTCAGGTTCCTACTCCCGTCCCCAAAGTTTTCAAAGGACAACCCTGCTTTTGTGACACATTACTGATCTGTTCCCTTCTATGCCTGCGGCTACTGTTACTTCAGTGTCGCTGTAAGAAGCCTGCTCATAGAATTTAAAATCTCTGACATTCCTCAGCTCTTTGTGATACTGTACGTACATCGTAGTACCTCAAACGCAGTTCGGCCATATGCAAGGGCTGTTACTCCGAGCAACATTCAACTTAACAGCTGTTAATAAGTAGTTTACAAATGCCAATTCGTCCTCTCCAAACTTACCATGAAAAGGAGAAATTATGGTAGCGCTACCTGCATCTAGAAAGGATACTGATATGCTGTATGAGTACCTACTCTCTCTTAATGCATCTAAACGTTTCCATACCTCATTATTGCTTGCCTGAGTTTGTTTAACAATGCCTGCACCTCTTCAACAGTTATAATCTCCTCTACCCCTGTTCGCCAACAGGCTCTGGCATCCTACCCTTGAAAAAAATAGCAGGCGATGACTGGCTCCATGGAGCACTATGCCCCAATAAGTTACACAGGATATACCTAATGGATGCCACCGCCGTATATTATCTTCTAGTGTCCTCTAAAACTCCTTAAGTCACTAACTGATTCTTCTGCCAACATCTGGAATTTCCATTCAGTCCTCAGTACTCCGATCCTGGCGAATAGATAGTGTATGCCCAAGTCTAATGCAAGAAGAAAACAGATCATTTCCATTCACCATGTTGATGTGATGTTTCTGATAGTTGCTCCGCGATGTCACTCATAGGGGTGTGTCAATTCCTAAGGGACCAAACTGCGAGAGTCATCGGCCCCCACACTTACACACTGCTTAAACTAACTCAAACTAATTTCGGCTAAGGACAACACACACACCCATGCCCGAGGTAGGACTCGCACCTCCGGCGGGAGGGGCCGCACAATCCGTGACATTGCGCCCCAAGCCGCGCAGCCACTCCGCGCGGCTGTCGCTCATAGGTGCTGGCTCCCCTGACACCAGAATCCAGTGGGAAGGGATCTTCTAATACGATGGTGAAGGCTAACTCAAGACTGCTTACTGAATAATAAATTTCAATATTAAGCACTCTTCCACGCAGGAGGTCGATGACCGTGCCCTGGAATCCGGTGGCAGAAAGGGATGATGAGACAGCTGGTTGCCGCCTCATCGTAACAACAGCTGATGTCATGCATGGCCTTGCTGATGCAAGCTGGAGTCAGGTCAGCAGAACGCGAGCTTACAGCTGGACTCGCGAGTTTGGTAGACAGCCCTCGGTGTGACTTCTTAATTTTCCCGGAGTATTTCTTATTCCAGTAATTTTTGGGTTTGCAGCCGGATCCCATCAACATTTTGCACGATATTTCGCTCCAGAGACATCAGGTTTACTATGGAGATTGAGAAAAATGGGACGTGTTAGTACGCCGTAAAGATGATGGGTCTTTGAGACATTCGGTGTACAGAAAACTCACACATATATATCTATATCTTCAGGTATCCATCACCCCGCACAAATCGCCGGTGTTCTCATTCATCGGGCGCATGTAATATCGGATGCTGATAGCCTTCACGAAGAGTTAGTGCATCTGGAGAAGATTTTTAAAGAGAATGGCTATACTTCGCGTCAAATACGGAAGACCATGCACAATTATAATAACAAGATCAAACGCTCTGAGGAGACTGATGACTATAAATCAACTTCGTTCCTTAAATATGCCGGGAACGTATCTAGGCAGATTGCTTAGGAAGAATAATATCAATCTCATCTTCCGTCCACGAGCAAAGAGCAGGGCCTCAGTCGGATCCGTTAAAGACGATTTAAAATTGAGCAAGGCGGGTGTTTATAAAATTCCCTTTGAGTGTGGCACGGCATATATAGGTCAGACTACATGAACGGTCCAGGAACGCTGTGTGGACCACGAAAGACACACCCCTCTGCGCCAACCCTTAAAATCAGCAGTAGCTGAACATAAAATTTCCATGCGACATTCAATGAAATACAATAACACCAAACTTTTAGCACTAGTTTCCAGCTTCTGGGACTCCGTAATTAAAGTATCCGTGGGAATACGTCTTGTGGACAATTTAATGAATCGTAATAACGGCTTAAAGTTCGATAAACACTGGAATCCAATTATTAAAATTATGCCGTCACAACGGAATCGACGTGCTCAGTCGATACTTTATTCTTACTTCACCACTGAGGGCAGCACACACTACTTGGTTGCCTCGAGCATGTCACCTCATAACACATACGCCCTAAACTGCCAGTACGATTCGCGTGCGCGGAATACGCTATAAATCCCACGACTGCTTCAGTCTCTTCACAATACGACAACGTTTTTCTGTCCGTTTTCGCACAGTCACTAGCAGGGGCTGGTTCTCGTCCAGCCACTTTTTTCTTTGACCATAGAGTTGGTGCATTACTGCACCCCTCCTCTGTACTTCCACCGTCGGAGGGTGGCACGAAACTTAGAGTTCCACCGCCACTTCTTCAAAGTGCTATGCTCGGCTGTTATTCAGCCGTTGATTTGAGTCTCCTCTCACTTGTCCACCGAGACAGTTCGACCGGATCTGAACCGGTGACACTATGTATTAGTAAACTGCCACAAAAAAAGGTATCTTCAGTACTCCGTCTACTCCCCTGAGGATGGACGGACGTCTCTGGGCAGAATATTGATGGGATCCGGCTGCTATGCCGAAAATTACTGGAAGCCCCATGTGATCGCCAAGGGCGTGTGGACGCCGTGGTGTCACCTAATATGTCAGGTGATGACACCCAATGAGATGCCTCATCTTCGCAGTGCCAGTTTGAGGCCAAGAACTATCTGTTTTAGCAGGTGGCTCGTAGACGAGTGGCTACGCCTAGCTGATGATTCTGTTCAGTAAGGTTGTAGCTGCTTGACCTTAAACTGAACCGATCACTGGGATGGTGAATGTCATAATGCTGGTGAACGTCTAAACCAGAAGAACAAGTACAAGTGTTGGTAACGATTGAGAGGGGAGCATTTATAATTGTATTCCGTTGGTGCGTTATGACTGGAGCCTGATTCCTATCATGTAAGCAGCTGCTTCGTTGCCCGGATTATAAGTTCAAAGAGCAGACGCTGATCAAGGAATTTACTACGCCCTTTCGTAGGAACAACACAGTTACCATGGGTGTAGATGACCCAGGAACTACTCACATTTCTCATTTCGCGATATTGCACACTTGTTGAAGTTGATCGGAAAAGCACTGGTTCAGTGTGTAACGTGGTCATTCTTGCGATGCTCTGCTACACAGACCAGAAGAGAAATTAACGTTCTTATCTATATGTTCATATTAAGGCTTACTGTTATTTCCGTAAGTTACTTCAGTGAATGGTGGGTGGCCTTGGCTGCTTTAGTGCCACTTTCTTGTGTAATCCGGTATTATGCTATGGTTCTAATAATCTTGTCATGCACTGCACGTTGAAACCAAATATGTTTTCAAATATTTCAAAGACAGATTTTTATAGGTTGAAGTGGTTTAGGAAACCTCTGCACTCCATCATTATAAAACCTGAAAGCTCCACTCAGAAAGCATTCTAAAGAGGTTTAACCTTTTATAGATAAAAGTTCAGCTGTGGTTAAAGCCGATGTGCTGGTTATGTCACAGTGAAAGTCTTTGGGCGTCTTTTCAAAAGCTGAAAACAGTTTAACCTCTAACACTTCATAATAGACGAAAATAGAATATTCAAAAAGAAGTGTATTAAATTGTTGTTTCGTTTGCTGTTGTTGTAGGCAACAGTTGTAAGACTGGTCTGATTGCGGGAGTCTAACTCGTGTAAGTAATTTCACACCTGCATATGCCCTGCACCCTACACCCGCTTGAATCCACTTATCGCTGTTGCAAAACATACAAGGTTAAGCGAAGATTTAAAACTTCTGTCGGAAATGATGTATATGCAAACCCTCAAGACTTACAGAACAATGTTCCTATAGAAGTTCATGAAGTAAGTACATTTCCGAAGGCTTACATTTAGGCAACGACCATTGGGAACCATCCTGGATTACAATTCCCCAGACAATTCTTTGTGCATTATATAAGTCTGTTTATATTTTTACTAATTACGAATTACTAATTACACGATGCACAGAGGCATTCAATCAATCATTCTCCCCGTGCTTCATACGTAAATGAACCGCAAACATCTCTAATAACTGGTGCAATGTGATGTGCTCGCTGCCACACACTTCTCAATCGTTTGCAGAGTATAGATGTACATCTTCAATAAGAATGTGGAAAGGAAGGATGAGAGAAGGTGAAACAATGTGCTCACACACGTCGTACTCATTTTGAATGACTGAGCAGTAAACCTAGTTTACATCCACATTTAGTGTTGCAGGATAGTGTCAACAGTTATAGATGTCTCTTCTCCGTGAGGCACTGCACAGTTGTTTGAAACTTCAGCCAAATATTGACAAAAGGTGCTCAGTATCTGTAGATCATCATCTCTTCTCCAGCTAATAATAAATACTTGTGATGAAAATTTATTCGTCTATAAGTATTCAAACCGCTTGCCTCGAGATGGTGCGTCAACTTGCTAGTGTACGTCTGTAATTTCGGTTGCTGGGTAAAGATACTTGCGTTTAGTAAAGGAATATTTTATACACTGAATCGCATTGCTCCTGTTTCTTGCAATGAAATTGATCGAACAGCTGTAAATATTTGATGAGGACTGTTTTATTCACAAAGGGATCACGCATCGCTGGACAATTTCGGTCGCTTCATGGGGGCCAGTAAATATTCCTGCCTGTGCTGTAGTAGAAAGAGAAGAGCAGAACGTTCGATATGATTCATTGTTGAGCGTTTTTGTGAGTATGCAATTTTTGAATTGTTCCTTGAATAGAAAAACACTCTTTCTCAGCAGTATCGCACTTACTCCTTTATATCGACTATAGCAGCCGTGCGCTACACCTGTGTAAACATTATCAGAGAAGAAACTTTAGTTTATGTATTTTCCCTTAGTTCTTCCCATTTTACAACACGTGAGCTATTTGTGTAAATGTTAACGGAAAAAACATTAATTGATGCATTCTGACGTAGTTGGTTCCATTTTGAAACTTTCTTAATGTCTCTTGGTGTGCATTCTTCGATGCGTTTTTTTTTTTTTTTTTTTTTTTTTTTACAATTTATGCGACTTTTTTCAAATTATGTTGTCTTTCTTGCATATGTTATGCTGTTTGACAGCTTACTCTAGATACGCAAGGCATACCAAAGTTTCACTTGAATTACGCTTAAAATGAAACAAGAAACCATTCCCTTTTCGTACGTACAGCACGGTAATTTTAAGGAGCCTTCATATTTCATAGAAGCCAATAAAAGTTTTTAAGTAATTAATTTATAAATACGAGAACTGAAAAGATAAGGGCGGTATATGAATTCCCGTTGCAGAGTTGTTTATTCTCCATTACGTGTTATGGATACGGAGAAACTATGACACGGTTTAGAATAATAATTCCAACAAAGTAGCCAGATAGCAAACTAATGCTGGGTGGAATATAATTGCTTTTGTTTGCTGCAAGTGCTATTAACGTTTTATGGCGCTTAGCTATTAACAGGGTTTTAAGTGCCACGAAATTTGTAGCGACGGGAAATTAGAGCGTCGTAAACATAAATCGTGACTGCATTTTGGACAGATGTTTGCTTCTTACGCTGAGGATTGCAATAGAAGGATATATAGACAAAAACGGATATCAGATAGGGTACTTTGCTGGTTTTTATGACCAGCACGAGGTGGTGTGAATGTCTGACCAAATGCAAGCAATCGTACGATATATTACTTTTGTTAGTACCTTCTGAAACAATACTATCTTACTCTATTCTTCAAGCAGCAACTTCACAGTCTTGGTTGCTCACTTTTCTACATTTTATCCAGATACCTTTAAAGATCGAAATTCAAGTGCATCTGGGAACTGTTATGAAAGTATTTCTTCTCTCACAAGTAATCCGTCACGTTTAATACGAACAACTGCCTTTTATTTAATGTATTATACTTTGACGCCATCACTGTTGTCTGCTAGTCTCTACATCTCCCATCCTTCTGTTACTATACAAGGTGATTCAGCTGCCCCTACCAATGTCACTTTGTGCAACCCACTATGTTATATCTGGCTTTCATACACCACGCGGTAAGTTTTCATATTCCCTCGCTCGCTATGCGTTAACTATTGGTGCTGAAGAAAAAACTGAATAGGACCTCTTTGCAGGAAATTTAATGTAGTAAAATTTTGTACTAGGTTACGTTCTCGCTAGAGGCCGTAGTTTTCGTGTTATTCAAGAAGAAACGCACAAAAGTGACGTTCGAAAGAACCCTCATTCCCACACGCAGCCCTCACCTGTCAGATTTCTAGTATGTTGTTCATGGCACTCCCTCCGACCACTGTACAAAATTTGCGACTGCGTGAATTGTTTCCCACATAATTCGAGCTTCTTTTGTCTTCATTTTTAGGACATATATACCACCAGCTTAATCGAGCACATACAAATTGTACAACTGACGTATGTAAAAATTTTATCTAATAGTTTGGATAATTTTAACAGTTCAAAATATAAACCGTTACATCATTGAATTCGTGAGGTCTTCTAAATACGATACTAATGTGCTTGTAAGCGTTAACTTCGGATCGAATTGTCAACGCCGTTAGTTTTAGCGTAATATTTACGAAAGTCGTTTTTCATTCATTACCCTCACGGCACATTTAATTTAATAATCTTAACAAAATAATCAACGATGCTGGTTGTTGTAATAGCCCAATCAATATAGACCAGAAAGCATCGAATATTGGGAATAGTTGTAGCCGGAAATTTTTGTACAGTGGTAGCAGGGAGTTCCACGAACAACATGCTGGAAATAATACCGGTGAGGGATGAATGTACATTTGAATGTCACTTTTGTACTTTTTTCTTGAATAGCTCAAAAACTGTGAACTCCAGCTAAAACGTATCCTAGTACAAAGTTTAGCTATGTCAAATTTCCTACAAAAAAGTCCAGTTCATTTTTTCTGTAGGACTGATAGTTTGCGCATAGCGAGCGAGACAGTATGAAATCCTCGCACGTGGTTTTTGGAGGCCAGATATAACATTGCGGGTTGCATAAAACGACATCGGTAGGGGCAGCTGAATCACGTTGTATATAGGATGTCTCGCTGATACTGTCGGCTATTACATTATATACAAGCCAATCGTTATCTGAACTATCACGAACAAGTAAACAAAGATCTTACTACATTCCTTTAAGGGAGAGTCGTCAGAAATAGCACATGAACTATCATGTATAGAACAAGTTGAGATGCCATGTACGACTCATGACATGAAGCTGCTCGAGAACTGCAAACGATACAGTAAAAGTAAGACTCCAGCAGACATGGATACTTCCCCTGCAGAATCCTGGCAATTATCAAGCAATTTAACTGCACGCGTTTGTGAAATGGTCGTGACTGTGTTGGTGACTATTGAGGCACTTGACCTTTACTGGCGCAGAAAGTAATGCAGAGTGCGTGTTGGAGGGGTAATTTAGTGAAACATTCTTAATTATAATCGAGGGGAAGCATAAAACAAGTGATCACAGACGGATGGGTGCTACTGAGGCCACTCAGCGAGATATTAGAAAAGACTGACATATTGCGAGTAGATAGTGCCTGGTCATATATAGAAATTAACAAAATTACGCCTAATATATATACAAATAAAACGTTTAATATTCTATGTGCATACGCTGTTTTAACCCCAGGTTTCAGCGGGTTATGGTCTGCATCAGACGTTTCTGATGCTGAAACACGTGGAGGAAATGATACGAAGCAAGACAGATCATTAGTTAGCACATTGGACTCGTATTGGAGAGGAGTGGGGTTCAAATCCAAGCGCAAGCACAAAGATTTTGGATCCCAGTGATTTGTCTGCATCTATTAAGGAAAATTTGGGCACAGGTATCTTGAAAAGTACATGGCCGATTTCCTTCCTTATAATTGACTTGTCTTAGGTTATACTCGGTATTTCTAGGCGTCTCCATAATAAGTCCTTTATTTTAATTTTTTGATACTGTAATTGTGATGCTCAGAGATTATCTCATAAAGCGTACATAATTACCCAAGTTTCTTAAATTAACGACACGAGTACAGCTGCAAACGAAGCCAACTATCAACGTGCGTGAGTAGAAGTTAAAATACAAAGCCTGTAAGAAAGCTTCATTATCAGTGTATTCAATAACAACTTCAAACTGCTAAGCAATGTGCCATTGAGAAGTTTCTCACGTGAAACAGAACACCGCCCTATGTATGGACAGTTTGATGTCGGAACTGTCAGCAGATATACAGACCAAATTTTCTTAAAGTTTAAGTAACGTTCAGATATTTACATGCTACCTATATGTGTGAGTCAAACTACGTGTTTTTGAACTGTACTGCTTAAAATCAGTTTACATAATATGACTAGCGATCCTTCATGATCCCACTGTTCATTTACCACATGCTATGAATATGTTTACTTCCATTCGACTTGTATGAGTACATCACACATTAGATTATTAATATCTTGAACTTCTGGAGTAGGAATATCTATGGGCAACACCCATTTATTAATACCTGCAGTATCTAAAAATCACTTTTTACTTCCCACTTCGTTACAAAATTTACATCACGGTTACCATAAATTCAAAATCCTTTCCTTCCGTTTAGTAGATATTACGATAGTGTCTCAATTCGGTATTTCTTGAATTTATACTTACTTCTCCGACTTCTAGGTAGTTTATTTGCACTCCGATTTGCTATTCCTGAGTATGAATGCTGTTCATCCATGCCAATTAAACCCATTTGTTTGGAGCCTTTGCTTTCAAACGAATCAAATACTAACTTCGTAATGTAACGAACAAGAAAGCTACACCCTTCCTTCCCAGCTCTGGAGCATCAGATAACAATGCTTCACCTGATCAAAGATACTAAAACGTCTTAAATCACCCGCTGAATATATTTCGGTGTCAACAGATACGTGAATGGAATGATGTAGTTTTCCTTCTACTTTATGAGAACAGCGACGGTATGGACAATTATCGGAGCCTTTGCAATCAGTTACCTCGCTGTAGAAATATATCATAATCAACAGAGTTCTTTTTATTTGCATGTTTCATGAATACGTTGAGCTGTGATGATTCAAAACGTTTCAGTCACCGAAGAGATATAACGGAGTTCGCGTCCAATGATAGGTATACAGCGTATTCTTAACCATTATTATTGCTGTTACCATCAGTTAGGAATCAATACCATAAACAACTTTTTCTTGAAATCGTGTGCTCGAATGCGTATCTTCAAAATTTTAAATAAGGGATACAGACAAGCTTTTGTTCAACAAGAGGAGAAGGTAGAGGTTGCACAAGGTCACCATCATTTATTCCATTTATCGATTAGTTTGGTTAACAACCAAAAATTTTAGTTCATTACCTCAGTTCCCTGAAGATACAAATTTCATGACAAAATTAATGTTGAACTATGAAATTCGCACAATGATAATAGTAGTATTTCCATCAGACTTTGATCGCAGAATAAAAATACAAAATATAAGAAAGACTTTCGCAATAATGAATGATAGTCCTGCTATAAACCTGTTTTCCTATAAAATATATGTATTTTACGGGCATCGGAAGGTAGTATTAATGATCTAGACAGTTAGAATAAACTGGAGTTAATTAATATAACATAAACCAGTTATGAAGTACTATAACTTTTTGTGACAGAAGTATAAGCGCAAATGTCTTATCAGTAAATTCTACAAGCAGCTAAACAGAATCAGATTACATTTAAGAGATTTTAATTACCTTAATTTTATAGTTAATGAATACGTAAATTTCTTTCCCTTTCAATAGGCTATTTAAGAAGTATGGTAGAAATGCAGTTCTTGGCAGTTCCTACGTCTACAGTGTTATACAACTTTGAAACAATAGGTGGTGCAGTGTCCATTTGTTGCAGTAGATACCTTGCGTAAGGATGGAAAACTGAAAAATAGCTGTTTGAGCCCACACGCTGAAAGAGATTACGGCATTCGTATTTCTGTTTGCCACAGCGAAATTCTTCTATATTCCCAGGTGTGGCGTCCTCGGACATAGCCAGGCACGTGGAATAGTGTTGTTGTGTTCCCAGGTCGAACGTTGGTTGTTTAAACGACGGCCTATTTCCTGTACGTGACTGCGGGCCACGTCGGGAGATCGGAGACTGTCCGTGTGGTTTCCCAGAGACAACGAGGCAGTCGCTCGCACGTGTAACCGAGCCAAGCGCAGTGGCACAACAGCTGACCTATTCATTCACGGTTTGTGCGAAAAGTTCGGAACTTCCCCAAAGAATTTAAAATCCTATTCCACAATACTGCGGACGGTGAATTATAAAATACTTCTTCCTGCTGGAAAAATTCTAATAAAACTTAATATAGCTGTAATGAAATCCTGAGAAATGTAATTTCGTTTATTATATAACTTTGATTGGCAACGATGTATTCGTGGTTAACTACCAGCTAAATGTTAAGTGACGGATATTTCTACGCAAATGCTTTGGAAATTCCAACTGTCATTAATCAACTGCACAGTGGCGGCTGCAATACAAAAATAATAAATAAAAGAATGCGTGCATCAAACTAGCTAAAACGACAGCCTCAGATAAATTGCAAGGAATGGTTTGCACATGCTAATGGACAGGCGTAGTATGTAATACGCAAACATAAAATTTACGCTTACAATGATTACAAAATCAAATAAACACGACGGACTATGAAGACTTTATAACACAAGGTTGCTTGAACAGGGTGGACAGCCTCAGAAAATATATGGAAATATGTATAAATGGGCCTCAGCATCGACGTGATGTGACGGCTTATAGCTAAGTTTTTCAGGTTCGGGGGAAAACTTCTGTCCGCACCAGCATACTGCTAGACACTCCAATGTGCGGAGAGCAGAACTCTTAACATCTTAAAAGGAAAACTAACCGGGATATCTGCAGTCTTCGGAACAAGCTTATTCAGCATGATCTACCTCAAAAATGGGAATAAAGTAGCGCTCTCCCACCAAACACCAGTCGCTTCTAGTAATTACGTCGACTTAATCTGTGGCCACTCCATGAGTTCTACAACGTATTAGGTCAGAAAGCTTGACAGCGTTCATCCCTTTGAAACGTTACGCTCTAAGCTTGTTATTCTGGTCACTGATGTAAATGTTCTTAGATTACCACCGGCACACGAAACCCTTACTAGACGAGCTATGGCATCGAGTTTCGTCAATCGGGCTGCAAGGAGCCGTTAAAATGATGACCTAGCAGTTCATGGTGTGGTACAAATCCCCAATCCACACTTAAAAGAGACTGCCGCCCAGGTCACTGATGAGGCTAAGATTTACTTTAGTTTCATCGAGGTACGAGAGAGTGGTAAGCTTGAAAGTATATACAACCTTACACTCTGTGATATTTTGAATGAAATCCGCAACTGTAAAGTTATTTTCACAGGTGCTTGCAAGAAGGGGGCTCTCTAGCGTGTTATTGGTTTCATTGTAAATATATGTTCTTAAGAGTCGCACCGGATTATAATATTTAGAATCCCGGAGCAGATACGACACAATTTCTTTCATGAATTATTTCTTATGTGTTCCGACTTTCTGGGTGTCCTTCAGTGTATATATCTAAGGCACTCAGCAGACAAGCAAGTCTAGAATACCAATGACACCTACCTCTGCCTGTAACATCCGGGAAAGGAGGACCTGCGCTGGAGGAGAAGATACATGGGAATTGAGGGAAATAAATTATCAGATTTGGCAAACGAAGAAGGATGCGCTGTGGTTCCAATGACGTCAAGTACCAACTTTCTACTAGTTACCACCTCACTGTGCACGTACAAAATAATATATCAGTGCCATGGAGTCTGACTGAGAATAATAGACAACATACTACGCTATCTAACAAAACATTGAAGCACCTAGAAGGGCACAAGGAAGCGAAATGAAACTTTACGGGTTGAGAAAATATGTGGTGTTATGTTAGTGTTCGCAAAATCAAGTCAAATTAAAAAGAACTTGGCAGTACGAGCCCACTTATCAGTATGACGGTGCACCCCTCTGGACTGGAAGCATGTACTGATACCATTAGATAGGGCGTCGTTTATCCGTCGCATCCTCTCCTAAGGCAAGCTATCTCATAGCTGTTGTAACTGGTACTTGATATCTGAATACTGGCACGATGACGGATTTGACGTCCGAGTTGGTCCCATCGGGGAGGATCTTGCTGCCCTAGGGAGGAAAAAAAATGGTTCAAATGGCTCTGAGCACAATGGGACTTAACATCTGTGGTCATCAGTCCTCTAGAACTTAGAACTACTTAAACCTAACTAACCTAAGGACATCACACACATCCATGCCCGAGGCAGGATTCAAACCTGCGACCGTAGCGGTCACGTGGTTCCAGACTGAAGCGCCTAGAACCGCACGGCCACACCGGCCGGCACTAGAGAGAACATGAAAATCACATAGTCAGGTTCGTAGAGACATGTGCCATATGTTGACGAGCATTGTGGTGTTGAAAAATGGCACCACGATAATGTCGCATGTAAGGCACACATGAGGTCACGGGATATCCATGACGTACCGTTGTGTTATCACAATTCCCCCAATGACGAGCGTGGACATCACACAATCAGGTTCGTAGAGACATGTGCCATGTGTGGTCGCACTTTCATGCTGAAAAATGGCCCCACGATAACGTCGCTTGTGAGGTACACATGAGGGCGCAGGATATCCATGACGTACCGTTGTGTTATTGCAGTTCCCTCAGTGACGAGCGTGGACATCACACAGCCAGGTTCGAATGGTTCAAATGGCTCTGTGCACTAAGGGACTTAACATCTGGGGTCATCAGTCCCCTAGAACTTAGAACTACTTAAACCTAACTAACCTAAGGACATCACACACATCCATGCCCGAGGCAGGATTCGAACCTGCGACCGTAGCAGTCACGCGGTTCCGGACTGACACAGCCAGGCTCGTAGAGTTATGTGGCATGTGTGGTCGCACTGGCATGTTGAAAAATGGCACCACCATATTGTTGATTGTGCGATACACAAGAGGGCGCAGGATATCCATGACTTACCGTTGTGCTGTTACAGTTCCCTCAATGACTACCAGACGTCACCTGAAGTCATATGCAACAGCTCCCCAAAACACGACGCGGGAGAAACGCCGCTGTGTTTCTCCAAAACATTGGAAGATTGGGAACTCATCCAGCTCTAACCATACTCGCCGACGATGGTCATATCGTGTAGTGCACGACGCCGATTCATCTCTTAACGCAATTCAACATCATTCATCAGCGATCCATGCTTCCTAGAGACAGCACCATTTCAAACGCAACGGTTTGTGTTATAGTATTATCGGCAGCCTATGCATGGGACGGTAATTCCCTAGCCCGGCTGCTGCCAGTCTCCCACCAGTGGTTTGAGATGACACAGAATGTAGCGGTTCTCGGGCAACGGTACAGGTGGAGGCAGGAGCCCGAGCATCATTACTTAGCTGCCTCGGACCCCGCACGCAATCACAGCGGCCAAGTGGCTTATACAGACCCACCACAATAAATCAGAATGTGGATCAGAAAGAATTGGCAGCAAGCGAAAAAAAAGGTGTCCATCACTTGTTCTCGGGTGGCAAGCGTAGATATGAAAGGGTTACGATTTTACTTGTTGCACAGTACAGGGATCATCCCTTGATTTGGCTAGACGTGGTCGACTGCAACCTTGACGAAGAGTATGCCTGCCCTCGGGTTCCCATGCAGTCGAACAACGGGACATTGGCACATACGCTTGCCCCACAAATATGGGTTGGGTTGGTTGGGGGAAGAGACCAAACAGCGAGGTTTTCGGTCTCATCGGATTAGGGAAGTCGGCCGTGCCCTTTCAAAGGAACCATCCCGGCATTCGCCTGGAGCGATTTAGGGAAATCACGGAAAACCTACATAAGGATGGCCGGACGCAGGATTGAACCGTCGTCCTCCCGAATGCGAGTCCACAAATCTGGATTTTGGAAGATTCCTCAAATGGATAGTCTGTCGCTTGCTGAAAACGGTATCTCACACGAGTACGCGGCCTCTCCGTGTCCTTCACAGTGATCACTCAACATCTGACGCTGTTCACGCCCGTTATATACCATACCAGGCAGGGTAACAATACTAAACACGAACATCACTAATGCACTCTGACGGCCGTTCTACCTGTCACAGAGAATTGCAACTCTAACTATTTGCATACCCGCTGATGGTGTGTACGCGTGCGAAGTTACGTTGACTTGCGACTAAGTCTGTTGGATGCTTCAATTATTTTGTCAAGCAGGGTATAAGCTTTATTTCATTCAATGCTTACAGACATTGTTTGATGATTTTATCGCTTTCGACTGGCTAGATATTATCAATAGCTCACAAGTGCTTATTTACCGTTGGCTGTATCATATCATACTGTCAACATTTTGATAGATATGAGGGTAGCCCAGAAAGTATTAAACATTTTGCAGGCCAGAGTGGCCGTGTGGTTCTAGGCGCTACAATCTGGAGCCGAGCGACCGCTCCGGTCGCAGGTTCGAATCCTGCCTCGGGCATGGATGTGTGTGATGTCCTTAGGTTAGGTACGTTTAATTAGTTCTAAGTTCTAGGCGAGTGATGACCTCAGAAGTTTAGTCGCATAATGCTCATAGCCATTTATTAAACATTTTTTTTCTCTGCTGAGAACAATGCTACGAATGCGAAAGGCTACGTATGAATTTTTTGAAGTATTCTGAGTGAGCGTGCCAAGTTTCCGTCACTTCCGACGGATAGCGTAACTGCAGAACAGTTTTCAAACGGCGTTT
The DNA here is from genome assembly GCF_021461395.2 of Schistocerca americana. Lineage (NCBI taxonomy): Eukaryota > Metazoa > Arthropoda > Insecta > Orthoptera > Acrididae > Schistocerca > Schistocerca americana. The sequence continues at coordinate 857,777,617 of NC_060130.1, read as the reverse complement.
GTAGTTGATGTACGTTACAAGCAGCGTGCAGTCATTTAATTTCTCACTGCTCAGAAAAAAATTGTGGGGAATATGCACAAACGCTTGTGAAACATCAATGGATCATCTGTTGTCAACAGAAGTACAGTTAGTCACTGGGCACGGAAGTTAAGGTCATCAGAAGGCGGTTCGGCGTAGCTCGACGATTTGCAGCGGTCGGGGAGACCATCCACGTGACACACCCGACACACCTGTGTGACAACTGACACACCTGACGTGGCCCCTCGGAAATCCACCTGTTTGGGCCATTAAAGAATGCCATTAGTGGAAGACATTTTGAGGACTACGAGGAGGTGTTTCACATAGTGAAGCACTGGCTGCTCCACCAGGACAAGGATTGGTACCAACGGCGAATACGCACCCTTGTTTTGCGCTGGAGGAAGGCCATAGGACGGGAAGAAGATTACACGAAAAAAATAAGATGTGCAGATAATGCACCATTCAAAAAAATTGTGGTGCGTTACTTTCTGGGCAGCTCTTGTAAGTGTCAGACAAAGAGTTGCTGCTATGAGATTGAGGATGATGATGTTTGGTTTGTGGGGTTCTCGCCTGCGCGGTCATCAGCGCCCGTACGAAGTCCCAATTTCTTCACACTCCAAATTTTTACGCAGTCCAATGTAGCCACTATCACGAATTATGATAATGAAATGGTGAGGACAACGCAAACACCCATTCCCCAGGCAGAGAAAATCCCCAACCCGGCCGGGAATCGAACCCGTGTCCCCGTGATCCAGGGAGACAGAGGAGTACCTCATCTCAGATCCTCAGGCGAGACGCAGTCCTCCTCATTCGTCTTAATGGATTCCGAAGTTCGTTATTTGTGAATGGTCACCAGCTGGGAGTGTAGTGGTTAGCGTTGGTGACTGTCGATCACAAAGCGCAGTTTCGATTCCCGGCCGGTTCGGCGATTTTCTCCGTTCGGAACTGTGTTGTGCGTGTGTTTTCTTCACATTACCGTTTCATCCTCATCGACGCCCAAGTCGCCGAAACGGCTTAAAAGAAAAAGACTTACACCAAATGGCCGAAAGTACCAGATGGGGTCTCCCGGCCAAAGATGCCGCACAAACGTTGCATTTGTGAGTGGAGAACTCACACTGCGAAAGTTTTGTAACATAAATTTCCTTTTATTAGGTTCGTGTTTTTCAGTTTTATATATATCACACTAACTATATAAATACTGGAGAATAGCTGTGAATAAAAGTGAATCTAGTGACGCACAGTTAGTGCGACATGTTCTAGTCTTTGGGGTCCTTATAAACTAGGTATAAAACAGACGTCGTACAAATTTAGAGACGCGTTGCTAGGATCGTAACAGGTCAATATTGTCCACGCTTAAGCGTAACAGAAATGCTTTGGTAATCTTTGGAAGGAAGATGAAGTATTTTTAGAGAACGTGTATCCGAAGTACAGAGTGCCATAACTATGCCGAATCCATCGTAGCCCTCCCGTAGGGATCACTAGTATAACAGAAGAGAGATTATTGCTCCTGCAGCGGCAGACAGACACTCATTTTCCTTCGCCCAATACGCGGATATAGCACAAACGATAGGCGGTAATATTGCTTCGATTTATCGTCCGTCACGCATTTACAGTGACTTGCCGAGTACGTAGTATATTATGTAGATGATGAGTTAGCTACCAGCTCGGGTGATACGCCCCTCTATTGTGTGGTGCTTAGCGTGTACGTATTTCAATATGGTACATCGTAACCAGTTGTCTTAGATGTTTAAACGAGAGGGCAGAGGCTATTTTTACCATGTGGAAGAACACAAATGAGATAGCCTACGAATTTTATGATTTTGTAAAATGTCAGAACTTCTTGCTAGAGTATTAAATACGAAATTTTAAAAATATGTCGCCCTGGGTGCCACATCCATGTCTTTTGTAAATGATTATCCAACCACAGTAGTTATTTTAGCGTTCTCTTCAAGCAGGTTTTAGAACAATCGTCATATTTACAGGTTTTATAGACTGGCTGATATTGTGAATATGCGTATCAATATGAGAGAATGATTTCAACTAGATTTAAGTTTTGTACGATTGAACCACATTCTAGGACGTAGACAACCTTGATGCTGAGCATCCTGAAATAACAATTAAAACCCACCAACCCATCCACCCACCCACCCACTCAACCACACACACACACACACACACACACACACAATAGTAGCTGCTTACTCAACGGGTAACTGCTCAGAGCGTAGTAATTCTGTGAATTAGAAGTGTCCCAATTCGTTGATGGGAGGCACAATAACCGATTCTAAGAATGAAGACAATTTAATTTCACTGCTACAGGAACATTCTGTCAAGAATTACACCAGTGAAAAGTATCATCTAACCTCTTTAATGAGTCCCGTTGTTTGAACGGAGAGAGAATTCAATTTTGTGTCTGTAGAACAGACATGCTTGCCACGTTACAACACGCAGTTCCCCGAAATGGCTTAACAACCTCCAGCAATCTCTTCAGAATTGTCTCTTACTTGCCTTTACAGGTTGCCAGAAATGAGTTTAGCTTTAATTCCATTCGTTCTTTGCCGAATGTCGGAAAACGGTTTTAGAAATATTTCAACAGCGAATGATATCTGTTACATACTGTTTGCAGTGACATTGATTTTATATATAATCTTTTAACTTAAAATCGTCAAACAGAACTGAAATGTGCGAATGGCATTTTTGGCCGGGATTCTCCTTTCGGGGAATACGGTCGTCTGGTGCAAGTTTCTTTATCTGACGCCATTTCGGCGTCTTGCGATGCTGATGAAATGATTGTGAGGGCAACACACACAAACCCAGTCCCGAGTGGAGAAAATTTCAAACCCAACTGCGAATCGAACACGGGGTCCCATGATCGAGGATCACTAATGCTCACGCCAAGGCCACGAGGTGCTGATATCAAACAGAATATAGCTGCAATTAAAATCTGTTTTGCACGTCATATAAATCTTAACCGGTGCTAGAATTTGGGACGTCATGCATTATACTCCGGATAAGCTTTGTTGGAACACGTTCCTGTGTACTTAAGAATACCACCAGCGATTCTAATATATTGATTTCATGTGGATAAGCAGTTACGACAAAGGCAATTTTCCATAGTATGTCATATGATGGCAACACGATACGAAAACATTTCCATGTCTTGATTCACTCTGTGCTTTCATTTTGAGGCTTACTGAGACCAAGGTTCTTTTTCGATTTTCCAATTACTGAAAAGCTACCAAACGAAACACACTGGTTAGTATAATATAGAAAGTGGTCTGGTCAAGTCCTATTCATTTGATATACACTCGCACGTCAACAGCGCGATGTTTATAATGTTCTTCGATACACACAACGAGCTAGTTTCTTGTTTCACTATGCTGCTACACAAAATTCTTTTATAAATGTAGGTAACATATTTTACTCAATTTCTATCACACGAACAATGAAATGTAGAATTTTACACCAGCTCGGTTTTTTATTGTTAAGTGCAGTAAAAAACGTCGATACCCCTGATTTAAGAGCATGAAGAAACTTAGTAGTGGCTGGCCGGGGTGGCCGAGCGGTTCTAGGCGCTACAGTCTGGAACCGCGCGACCTCTACGGTTGCAGGTTTGAATCCTGCTTCGGGCATGGATGTGTGCGATGTCCTTAGGTTAGTTAGGTTTAAGTAGTTCTAAGTTCTAGGGGACTGATGACCTCAGATGTTAAGTCCCATAGTGCTCAGAGCCATTTGAACCATTTTTTGAAACTTAGCAGGAACATTCGTACTGATAACAGGTTGCGTTACTAGCTGAATCTCTATTTAAATTGAATTAAAATCTTTGCTCCTTTGGCTTATTGTACTAGAGCTACACATGCGGATAGGCACAGCTGGAGGGAGGTAGTGATGTCCAGAAGAGGTGGACAGAGAGAGGAGGGCAGCTGGGGGTAAGTAGAGAATTATTGACAGGGAGAGGGAGGTAGAAGGAAATGGATGGAGTGGGGTGGGGAGGAGGAGATGTAGGGAGGGGGCGCAGGAGCAGATGACAGGAGACAGAGGGGCAGGAGAAGATGGACAGAGAGACTGGGTGAGAAGCAGATGAACGGAGTGAGAGTGGGAGGAGGAAACTGGCAGAGAAGTTGTAAGGAGGATATGGGCAGAGAGGGGGGTAAGGAAGAGATGGATAGGGGTGTGACAACAGTATAGACAGATGAGAGAAGGTGGTCATGATCAGAAAGCAGAGGAGGAGGAGCTGCGTAGAGGGGTGGGAGGGGAGATGGACCAAGGAAGGCAGGAGGAGGAGGTGACCAGACAGAGAGAAAGAAGAGATGAGGGAGACCAAAAAAGGGAGAGAATAATATGTATGCGTTATATGTGACATACACATTCGCAGGTAAATCTGCAGAGAAAAGGCTAGTTTCTACACATTTTTTTTTTTTTTTTTTTGAATGCCAAAAGATCATATACAGTATTTTACTGATCAACGACGGAACTGATTACTACACAAATCATGGATCATATCACCTGTGTTTCTCAAAAATAATACCAAAACAACACACGAATCTACGAACATGCGGAAATCACCACTGCACCGAATATATTGTGATAATCTACCAAACTATGGAAACATGGGAAGGCGTGTTTTCGGTTTAAAAAAAAAAAAACTAGTTACATTAGGTCAAGTAGTTAAGAGCTGCGGCACAAGTATGATATGCTGAGAGGAAATTTATTGTTTTCAACATCAGAGCCCGTCTGGGGGAGGAAGGGAGGGGTGGCGAATGCAAAAGCTACACTGCAGACAGACAGTACACCACGATGTCCTTCTGTACACAATGGGATGATGAGCTTTGGAAAGGAGCAGGAAAGACCAATATAAATCTTGAAACCAACTGTTCCCAGTCTCTGCCGTCTCCTAAATACTGACATGAACCAGTGCAGCACATATCCAGTGGTTGGTGAACAACACTGGGCCGACGTAAACCATGAGATACCTCCCAGTATCGTGTCGGACCTCCTTTTGTCCGGCGAAATGCAGCAACTCAACGTCGCATGGACTCAACAAAGTCGCTGGAGGTCCTATGCATAAATATTGAGCCATGCTGCCTTTATAGCCGTCCACAATTGCGAAAGTGTTGCCGGTGCTGGATTTTGTTCACGAACTGACTTTTCGATTGTGAAGCATTCGATGGGGTTCATGTCGGGCGATCTGGGTAGCACATTGTCTCAAACTGTCCAGTATGTTCTTCAAGCCAATCGCGAACAATTGAAGTCCAGTGACATGGTGTACCGCCATACATAAAAATTCTATGCTTATTTGGGAACATGACGTCAATGAATAGCTGAGAACGGTCTCCAAGTAGCCATACATAACCATTTCCAGTCAATGATCAGTTCCGTTGAACCAGAGGACCCAATCTATACCATGTCAACATGGCCGACACCATGACCTAGCCAACACCTGCTTGCACAGTGTCATGTTGACAACTTGGATACATGGCTTCGTGGGGTCTGCACCACACTCGAGTCATGTCATCAGCTCTTACCAACTGAAATGAGGACCCATCCGATCACGCGAGGGTCTTCCAGTTCTCTAGGGCCCAATCGATGTAGTCAAGAGTCCAGAACAGGTTGTGCAGGCCACATCGTGCTGCTCGCAAACACACTCACGTCGGTCGTCTGCTGCCGTGGCCCATTAACGCTGAACTTCGCAGCATAGTCCCAACGGATACGTTCGCAATAGGTCCCATATTGTTTCCTGTGGTTATTTCATGCAGTGTTGCTTGTCTGTTATCACTGACAACTCTACTCAAACGACGCTGCTCTCGCTCCTTAAGTGAAGGCTGTCAGACACTGTGTTGTCTGTGATGAGAGGTAATGCCTCAGATTTGGCATTCTCATCACACTCTTGACAATGTGGATCTCGGAGTATTAAATTCCCTAACGAGTTCCGAAATGGAACGTCCCATCCATCTAGCTCCAACTACCATTCCTCCTTCAGAGTCTGCTAATTACTGTCACGCGGCTACAATCAAGTTGGGAACCCTTTCACATGATTCACCTGAGTACAAATGACGGCTCCGCGGATGCTCTGGACTTTTTACTCTGTGTACGCGATGCTACCGCCATCTGTATTTGTGCATACCGGTATCCCACTACTTTTGTGACTTCACTCTACATGTTAGTATGCTGGGATGTCGAAATCCTAAATAAATAATAAAAGAGACTGCATAACTATAGTTTAGCTCGTGGTTTCCAACACAATAGCGCATTAGAATGTGTAATGTGGACAGTCCTTAAAAGTCAGTGTATTTATCAACATAAATATTACGTAATGATTTCTAGTTGCTACGAAGAATCAGTTGAATTTAATGTTAATTTACGAACTTCGTTAACTTTATTAATATCAACGCCTTTACTGACTAAAGATTTACAGCGAGGTGCAGTACTTCATCGCAAGCAGTTCAGTTTGCAAGTGAGGAAAATCAGTTGCAATGTAAAAGAAATGGAATTGCGCATTTATGAGCTTTGATGTTAATTCTTTACATATGACATCTATGCGTTTATGTAGGTCCGAACGCTGTTGCAGAGGCAACGGAAAAAGCATTGGAAGTTCAGAAGAACGTGAAATCCCTAAGAATGGCTAAAATTTACAGACGCGCGAAATTTGGCACGGACTTCAATGCGAGATGCCTTTAATAGGTACCACGACGAAACATTGTCTCGAAATTTGGTAGAAAATCCGAAGAAATTCTGGTCGTACGTAAAGTACACAAGCGGCAAGACGCAGTCAATACCTTTGCTACGCTGTGCCGATGGAACTGTTACCGACGACTGTGCCGCTAAAGTGGAGTTATTGAACGCAGTTTTCCGAAATTTCTTCACCAGGGAAGACGAATGGAATATTCCAGAATTTGAAACACGAACAGCTGCTAGCATGAGTTTCTTAGAAGTAGATACCTTAGGGGTTGCGAAGCAACTCAAATCGCTTGATACGGGCAAGTCTTCAGGTCCAGATTGTATACCGATTAGGTTAATTTCAGATTACGCTGATACAATGGCTCCCTACTTAGCAATCATATACAGGGTGTTTCAAAAATGACCGGTATATTTGAAACGGCAATAAAAACTAAACGAGCAGCGATAGAAATACACCGTTTGTTGCAATAGGCTTGGGACAATAGTACATTTTCAGGCAGACAAACTTTCGAAATTACAGTAGTTACAAATTTTCAACAACAGATGGCGCTGCGGTCTGGGAAACTCAATAGTACGATATTTTCCACATATCCACCATGCGTAGCAATAATATGGCGTAGTCTCTGAATGAAATTACCCGAAACCTTTGACAACGTGTCTGGCGGAGTGGCTTCACATGCAGATGAGATGTACTGCCTCAGCTGTTCAATTGTTTCTGGATTCTGGCGGTACACCTGGTCTTTCAAGTGTCCCCACAGAAAGAAGTCACAGGGGTTCATGTCTGGTGAATAGGGAGGCCAATCCACGCCGCCTCCTGTATGTTTCGGATAGCCCAAAGCAATCACACGATCATCGAAATATTCATTCAGGAAATTAAAGACGTCGGGCGTGCGATGTGGCCGGGCACCATCTTGCATAAACCACGAGGTGTTCGCAGTGTCGTCTAAGGCAGTTTGTACCGCCACAAATTCACGAAGACTGTCCAGATAGCGTGATGCAGTAATCGTTTCGGATCTGAAAAATGGGCCAATGATTCCTTTGGAAGAAATGGCGGCCCAGACCAGTACTTTTTGAGGATGCAGGGACGATGGGACTGCAACATGGGGCTTTTCGGTTCCCCATATGCGCCAGTTCTGTTTATTGACGAAGCCGTCCAGGTAAAAATAAGCTTTGTCAGTAAACCAAATGCTGCCCACATGCATATCGCCGTCATCAATCCTGTGCACTATATCGTTAGCGAATGTCTCTCGTGCAGCAATGGTAGCGGCGCTGAGGGGTTGCCGCGTTTGAATTTTGTATGGACAGAGGTGTAAACTCTGGCGCATGAGACGATACGTGGACGTTGGCGTCATTTGGACCGCAGCTGCAACACGGTGAACGGAAACCCGAGGCCGCTGTTGGATCACCTGCTGCACTAGCTGCGCATTGCCCTCTGTGGTTGCCGTACGCGGTCGCCCTACCTTTCCAGGACGTTCATCCATTACGTTCCCAGTCCGTTGAAATTTTTCAAACAGATCCTTTATTGTATCGCTTTTCGGTCCTTTGGTTACATTAAACCTCCGTTGAAAACTTCGTCTTGTTGCAACAACACTGTGTTCTAGGCAGTGGAATTCCAACACCAGAAAAATCCTCTGTTCTAAGGAATAAACCATGTTGTCTACAGCACACTTGCACGTTGTGAACAGCACACGCTTACAGCAGAAAGACGACGTACAGAATGGCGCAACCACAGAGTGCGTTGTCTTCTATATCTTTCACATCACTTGCAGCGCCATCTGTTGTTGAAAATTGTAACTACTGTAATTTCGAAAGTTTGTCTGCCTGAAAATGTACTGTTGTCCCAAGCATATTGCAACAAACGGTGTATTTCTATCGCTGCTCGTTTAGTTTTTTTTTTATTGCCGTTTCAAATATACTGGTCATTTTTGAAACACCCTGTACAAATCATATACAACCGCTCGCTCACCGATAGATCTGTACCTACAGATTGGAAAATTGCGCAGGTCGCATGAGTGTTTAAGAAGGGTAGTAGGAGTAATCCATTGAACTACAGACCGATATCATTGACGTCGGTTTGCAGTAGGGTTTTGGAGCATATACTGTATTCAAACATTATGAATCACCTCGAAGGGAACAATCTATTGATACGTAATCAGCATGGTTTCAGAAAACATCGTAATGGTGCAACGCAGCTAGCTCTTTATTCGCACGAAATAATGGCCGCTATCGACAGGGGATCTCAAGTTGATTCCGTATTTCTGGATTTCCGGAAGGCTTTTGACACCGTTCCTCACAAGCTGCGGGCCTATGGGGTATCGTCTCAGTTGTGCGACTGGATTCGTGATTTCCTGTCATGAAGGTCGCACTTCGAAGTAATAGACAGCAAATCATCGAGTAAAACTGAAGTGATATCAGGTGTTCCCCAGGGAAGCGTCCTGAGACCTCTGGTGTTCCTCATCTATATAAATGACCTGGCTGACAATTGGAGCAGTTCTCTTAGGTTGTTCGCAGATGGTGCTGTAATTTACCGTCTAGTAAGGTCATCCGAAGACCAGTATCAGTTGCAAAGCGATTAGAAAAGATTGCTGTATGGTGTGGCAGGTGGCAGTTGACGCTAAATAACGAAAAGTGTGAGGTGATACACATGAGTTCCAAAAGAAATCCGTTGGAATTCGATTACTCGATAAATAGTACAATTCTCAAGGCTGTCAATTCAACTAAGTACCTGGGTGTTAAAATTACGAACAACTTCAGTTGGAAAGACCACATAGATAATATTGTGGGGAAGGCGAGCCAAAGGTTGCGTTTCATTGACAGGATACTTAGAAGATGCAACAAGTCCACTAAAGGTACAGCTTTCACTACACTCGTTCGTCCTCTGTTAGAATATTGCTGCGCGGTGTGGGATCCTTACCAGGTGGGATTGACGGGAGACATCGAAAGGGTGCAAAAAGGGGCAGCTCGTTTTGTATTATCACGTAATAGGGGAGAGAGTGTGGCAGATATGATACGCGAGTTGGGATGGAAGTCATTAAAGCAAAGACGTTTTTCGTCGTGGCGAGATCTATTTACGAAATTTCAGTCACCAACTTTCTCTTCTGAATGCGTAAATATTGTGTTGAGCCCAGCCTACATAGGTAGGAATGATCATCAAAATAAAATAAGACAAATCAGAGCTGGAACAGAATGGGTTAGGTGTTCGTTTTTCCCGCGCGCTGTTCGGGAGTGGAATCGTAGAGAGATAGTATGATTGTGGTTCGATGAAACCTCTGCCAAGCACTTAAATGTGAATTGCAGAGTAATCATGTAGATGTAGATGTAGATGTATATCAAAAGTACGTTTTTAGTGTGTGTAAGTGACCATGCTGAGAGTAAACTGTATAGAGTTGAGGGAGTAGCATACCTCTCACAAAGAAGAGTTTCTGCTGCTATAACATCGCAAAAGATCTCCCTCAATTCGAAACTGGGACCTTAGCGATTTCATTTCACAAATGAACATTAGTTATTGTTAATATTACTTGTTTCAATAAAACTTAGGTTCTTGTTATTTTTTCATTGCATTCATCTCCAGCTTATGACACTGCCACCATAGCTAGTGAAGTAATATTATTGTTGACTTAGGTCCGCCGTGTTATAGAAACGACCACATTTGCCACCATAGTTTTGTTTGATTACGATAGAGGTTTCCGCTGTTGTTGTTGTTGTGGTCGTCAGTCCTGAGACTGGTTTGATGCAGCTCTCCATGCTACTCTATCCTGTGCAAGCTTCTTCATATCTCAGTACTTACTGCAACCTACATCCTTCTGAATATGCTTAGTGTATTCATCTCTTGGTCTCCCTCTACGATTTTTACCCTCCACGCTGTTCTCCAATGCTAAATTTGTGATCCCCTGATGCCTCAGAGCATGTCCTACCAACCGGTCCCTTCTTCTTGTCAAGTTGTGCCACAAACTCCTCCCCAATTCTATTCAATAACTCCTCATTAGTTATGTGATCTACCCGTCTAATCTTCAGCATTCTTCTGTAGCACCACATTTCGAAAGCTTCTATTCTCTTCTTGTCCGAACTATTTATCGTCCATGTTTCGCTTCCAAACAAATACTTTCACAAAAGACTTCCTGACACTTAAATCTATACTCGATGATAACAAACTTCTCTTCTTCAAAAATGCTTTCCTTGCCATTGCCAGTCTACATTTTATATCCTCTCTACTTCGACCGTCATCTGTTATTTTGCTCCCCAAATAGCAAAACACCTTTACTACTTTAAGTGTCTCATTTCCTAATCTAATTCCCTCAGCATCACCCGACTTAATTCGACTACATTCCATTATCCTCGTTTTGCTACTGTTGACGTTCATCTTATATCCTCCTTTCAAGACACTGTCCATTCCGTTCAACTGCTCTTCCAAGTCCTTTGCTGTCTCTGACAGAATTACGATGTCATCGGCGAACCTCAAAGTTTTTATTTCTCTTCCATAGATTTTAATACCTACTCCGAACTTTTCTTTCGTTTTCTTTACTACTTGCGCAATATACAGATTGAATAACATCGGGGAGAGGCTACAACCCTGTCTCACTCCTTTCCCAACCACTGCTTCCCTTTCATACCCCTCGGCTCTTATAACTGCCATCTGGTTTCTGTACAAATTGTAAATAGCCTTTCGCTCCCTGTATTTTACCCCTGCCACTTTTAGAATTTGAAAGAGAGTATTCCAGTCAGGTTTCCGCTATTGTATCATTATTATGTAATGTTTTTAACTATATATATATATATATATATATATATATATATATATATATATGATCTTATTATAGAGGCATTGTGAATTAAATACATTAGCAGTTTCTCGAGACAATAGTTAGACCCATAGCGATGCGTGGAAACGGTCTCTCGATTTTGAGAAGCTACAGGAAAATAAGGCGAGCTATCCGCACAGCTAACGCAATCACCGTCGCTAATAATGATTTTTCATCCCAAATAATGGCACAATATCTGGTGACGTAGAGAAATTCGGTGACTTCGTGTCGTCACCATGACACAATTCGTAACCCGAAATTAGTATATATTATTAGCACAATAGATAACCCCTGACCAAGACGACAGAGGTCGTCCTTTAAAAATTCGATTAAGAAATAAATCTGACGCGGGAAGAAATCCGACAAACTTTTATCCATTTGTGCTGAAGACTTGGCTCGACACTGATTCGGATGAACTGAGACAAGAGATACAAACTACAGCTTAGTTTAATGAAGTGATTATCAATTGCGCACGAACGTCGTCCCTGAATATAGATTAAAAATACAGTCATCTAATATTGGTATATGCCAGTCCTCTTAATAGTAACCACTTCCGTTAAATTATTCACTCTGCTCGGTGGGACTTACTACATATTGATGCGTGTACAAAAGAAGCTTTGGAAGGATGAAAGCGCGAGAAGCAAGCAACTATCACCAAGAGCTTGCTTGCACGTTCGTCACCACGTCATAACAGTAACAGAGCCGATGGCACTTGTGGCAGTAATTGGGCGTGCGGGAGTGGCGTCTGCGAGATGACGATGCTGTGACGTTTGTGCGCGCGGCGGGCGCGTGTCGCGTATAATGGTCTGCCGGCCTGCCAGCCTGCTCCAATTTACACAAAATCAATAACAAGTGAGAGGAGACGAGTGCACACACAGAGCACCCTCGTCTTTCTGTAGGGCCCTACACCGCTCGCCATTCCTCACAACTCATTCAACACACAACTCTCGCCCAAAATTTTCTCGAGTGCTCGTTTAAGATGATGTCATTAACCAACGCCCAATTAAACAATACATTGAGTGGTTGCTTCATTAATGTAATTATATGACGCCATTTCAGCTCTACATGTCTGACATTACGTGTCTCAATGACACACTGATTTCAAAAGGATTTGTCAGTTATTCTAAATGTTCATGCCTGTGCTAACAGTTACAGCGCTCCATTGTTAATGATGTGCGGAGCGGCAACTCATGTACCTTTCTGTACCTTGCAATTTTTGGACAGTATAGAATATCAGAAGAAACAAGTCCGCATCACAGTGTATCGTGTACGATGAATCATCTCAAAGCCATGTAAGATACATACACAAGTGTCTAAAGTTTTTTTTTTGTTACTTTCATTGTTACTAAAATTGGTAACACTTTTCCCCATACTGGATGGATTCCTATTCCGACTTTTGTCTTGGCAGAATGACGTAATTCCGGAAGTTTAAAATACGATGATATCAGACTAACAGACGTAGTACAAAGTAACTCTTCTCCTGTTTTAAAAAGGGGTAATTCGGCCCTGGATCCATTAAGGTAACATTACTGTGTTGTAATTGTTGTTCTTGGGATTACATCTTGCTGAATTTAGGTTTCAACCGTCTCCTTATATTCGTACATCAAATTTTCAGCAATAATTCTGTTGTAGAAATCCTTATTATAGTATACCAGCAGTGATGTTTCCTTGACCCAATCATGTAGAACAAGAATAACACCGTCTATATTCAATAGATAGTCTACATGTACTGTGTTAATACACTCACCACAGAGACGAAAATAGATATAACGTCGCCAAACGTTGATTACATATGATTTTAACTTAATTTGAAAAGAAATTTAAATGAACATGTTCATGATATTGAAAGCAATGATTCCAATCAGAGTACTTTGCGGATATGCCGAGGACTTCAGAAGTTATTCCCAGTGCACAGTTTACGTTTTGGCGCGGTTATTAATGTCACAATTTCTTGTAACTGTCACATATGTGCAGCTAACTACGTTGTTCACCTCCTTTCCACGTATATCCAACTGCGGTTTCTTCTTATTTTATTGAAACCGTTGAAACTAACCTGTTAAGAATTCTCGAAGGTACTTCGCTGTTGAAAGTTGCTATCTCTGAGGTAATACTTGCATTATGAGGTCCAATTAACTGTCGAAATAAGTTCAAGTGTTTTAGAAGGAAATTGAAAATTCGTCGGTTTCATTTTTGATGCTCAAGCAAGTGAAGAGTTAATACACAAACATTCACAAGTCATACATTCAGAACAGAGCATAAAGGACACGAGTCCGACGTCAGCGAATGGTGAACTCCAACAAACAGGTTGCACTGCAGTGACCACTTTCCTAATAGCGGGTGTCAGAACTACTACACCAATAGCGAGGGAAATTATTAAGTGCCGTAATAACGGAGTATATAAACAATAGAAGTATTGGGATTTTTTTAAAGATATTGACACTATTATAAATTTTATTTCTCTAATTAACAAGACCTGCAAAATATTAAGCGACTATTACAACAAGAACTTAGATAAATGGTACTGCAGCCTATAACAACTGCCTCGTTATAAATATACTTCAACAACCTGGGAGACCTCAGCCTTAGACTTTGAGACATTCCCGTTTAAGTCTTGACGGTGTGGTTTTATGCGGTATTTTAGTGCAGAGTGACCTTTGCATGCCATTATGAAATTACTAAGTTGTTAATAATAAATACAGCATCGTAAATAAGCAACGTTTACTGCTTTTAGGACGCTCAATTATTAATAAAAAGGTGAACGCTGAATGTGAACTTAATTGTGGCAATGGTAAACAAATATTAATTTATTGATTAGAATAAGAAAACACTTGATTCCAGCGACAGAAGTTAAATATACAAATGGATTACATAGTCAACCTGTCAGGTACGAGAATATACATGCAGAGGAGTGAGTTGTTATGCCACTATTCGGAATGTTCTAGACTACTGCTTCTACGAAATGAATGATCAGTATTTCAAGCATTGGGTTCTCTCGCTCGTTTTTAAGTGATTCTCTTTCTGCCTTAATAAATGAAAACAACAGATACTGTAACAGACACCATTCTTCCATACTTTTCGATGAGTTAACAAAAACACAAACGTAATAGCAAGCGATGAGTCATTCACAACTAGTGGCCCTTAGAAGGTTACGAAATTGCTGACTCCTCATCTATCTCTCTGTCTCCATATCTACACACACACACAAACACATATATGTTTGTACTCACCGGAAACAAATTATCCTCTGTCAGTGTCATATGCTGTCATTTGCAGCCATATGAATTGCTACTGGTTTCTTCCGGGTTTGTAAGAAGGAGTCTGAACTCGTCGTTTGTGTACAGAAAGTGGTGGATCATTTGCACTGTAATCTTAGTTTTCGAATTTCCAACCTCTAAGAAGATCGAACACCAAGACTGTGACATTAAGGCTTAAGAGAAAGCGTGATCGCCAGTTTTATAAAATATTTGGTATCGCGAAATATGAGTTCTAACTTTCTTCTCAACCACGAAAACTTTATTATGTGCACTTACAGTATCTAACAGTAAACACATTGTGACTGCAAAGTAATCCAAATAAAAAATGGTTCAAATGGCTATGAGCACTATGGGACTTAACAACTAAAGTCATCAGTCCCCTAGAACTTAGAACTACTTAAACCTAACTAACTTAAGGATCACACACATCCATTCCAGAGACAGGATTCGAACCTGCGACCGTAGCAGTCGCGCGGTTCCGGACTGAAGCGCCTAGAACAGCTCGGCCACCGTGGTCGGCTAATCCAAACAATACACTATAGACGCCATAAGATGAATAACGCTGTAGTCACTTTTTTACGTACTTGATTTTTTATCTGAAATTCCCTGGGATTAATTTCATTGTGGGAGACGACGAACAGTCATCCGGTGAAAGTCACAAAGCTGTGACGAAAGCATAATGGTAGCCACAGAATTAATTAGCAAACGCAAGATAATCAACATAACTCAGTAGTAAGATCCATATTTCCGACCGTAGAGCTATGCATTTTTCTTTCTCGTTTCGATGGACTTAAGTCTAGTAAGTAAAAATTGAAGCTGCCGGTTGGTTATCGTTTCATTCAATTACGACAACTCATTCCTTCGTAATGAAGTGGAGAGAATGCTTTCCCGCTTACCCCCACGTATTGTGGCCCTTTTGTTCCTCGTTATTCTTCCACAGAAAGGCCAGGGGTAACTTTTCATACAGGCGACATCGCTATAACCTAACCGCGATAAATTGCCCGGCAGCCAGAACTGTTGCATACCTGTATTAAGCACCGACAGTGACATCCACTCTAATTGCATTACTACTACTATCTGCAACGAGTCTTAACTCGTAAAATTCCAGCAACAGATGCCCTGCAGGGGGGCTGCTGCCCTTTCCGAGTCTCCCTCTTTGGCTTTTTTGTTTGGAACGAGGCCCGCGCTTAGCGGATGCCGCCTGTTTCTCAAGGTCCCTCCAAAACGGCTACTCAGGCAATCCGGTGAAATTACAGTGCATCGGCGGCGCCCCTGTGTCACTGCGGGCCCAGTGTTACCGGCGGCGACTATTCTGCTGCCGGTGGTGTGTAATTATGATGGCCTCAGCCTTTCACCACCTGCTTAGACCCTCCGTAATAACACGTTGCCGCGGCGAGCCAGTATTCAAACAAGTTATCCGGTACTCACGCACGGCCGCCATGCAGCCAGCCGCAAATGAAAAAAAGAGGAAAATAGAAATAGTCTGGCTCTCGTCACGCCGGTTATTTACCGACTGACGTATAATGACAGCCTTACAAAACCTGTGCGCCGGCGGAAAGGATGGAGTAGTGCCCGGCCCGTGTGGTGGTCACAAATATGACGGTGCCAGAAGTGTAACATCGTTCCAAGGGTACATTCTGTTCATACACTGTTCTGGTTGTCCACGGTACTTCAGACACTGTTCTGGTTGTCCACGGTACTTCAGACACGGTTCTAGTTGTCCGTGGTGTTTGAGATGGAGTTGCAGCACGTCGTCAAAACCCGTGTTCAATAACTTCCTTTTCCGTTTTCTCAGTTCGTAGATGCTACATGCTTGCCCTCGATGTCGAGAACGAGAATAGTTGTTACTGCAGCACGCACAAAAAGCAGACAGCATGTCCTAATCTTGGTGACGGAAGCAATATTTTTCACCATAGTTTTCTTGTAATGTGGCTGCCTTACGCTGTTGGGGATGATACAACCATTTGTAAAATCTTCACAGTTTTATCATTTTCTCGAAGAATATTTTACCAATAAAACTCGTGCGTTAATAGAACGTTGACTCTATATCTACATCTATGTGGATACTCTGTAAATGATGTTTAAGTGCCTGACTGAGGGTTCATCGAATCACCTTCACAATGCTCTTTTATTCCAATCACGTATAGTGAGCGAAAAAATCGAACACCTATGTCTTTCCGTGCGAGTTCTAATTTCCCTTATTTTATTATGGTGATCGTTTCTCCCTATGTAAGTCGGCGTTAGCAAAATATTTTCTCATTCGGAAGAGAAAGTTGATACTGAAATTTCGTGAGAAGATTCTGCCGCAACGAAAAACGCCTTTGTTTGAATGATGTCCACCCCAAATCCTGTAACATTTCAGTGACACTCTCTCCCCTATTTCACGATAATACGAAACGTACTGCCCATCTTTGAACTTTTTCGATGTACTCCGTCAGTCCTATCTGGTAAGGATCCCACACTGCGCAGCAGTATTCTAATAGAGGACGGACAATAATAGTGTAGGCAGTCACTTTAGTAGATCTGTTACATTTTCTAAGTGTCCTGCCAATAAAACGCAGTCTTTGGTTAGCCTTCCCCACAACATTTTCTGTGTGTTCATTCCAGTTTAAGTTGTTCTTAATTGTAATTCCTAGATATTCAGTTGAATTTACGGCCTTTAGATTTTCTTGATTTATCTTGTAACCGAAGTTTAACGGATTTCTCTTAGCACACATGTGGATGACGTCACACTTTTCGTTCTTTACGGTCAATTCTCAATTTTCGCCCCATACAGATATCTTTTTTAAATCGTTTAGCTATTTGTTTCCATGTTCTGATGACTTAACTAGTCGATAAATGATAACGTCATCTGCAAAAAACCTAAGACGGCGGCTCAGATTGTCTGCCAAATCATTTATATAGATAAGGAACAGCAAAGGGCCAATAACAATACCTTCGGGAATGCTAGAAATCACTCCTGTTTTACTCGATGACATTCCGTCAATTACTGAGAACTGTGACCTCTCTGACAGGAAATCACGTAGCCAGTAACATAACTGAGGCGATATTCCATAAGCACGCAGTTTCAGTACAAGCCGCTTGTGTAGAACAGAAATGAAAGTAATATTGAGTATGCCCCAAGAAAGCACAATAGGAAAACTGATTTTCTTTGTGTACATAAAAGATTTATCGGATAACGTCACAGAGTTTCCTGACGATGTCTACTGAAAAGCATAGTCGTTCTACAATCTTAAGGAAATGCATAAACTCTTGGAAAAAAATTCCACTTGTTGCAATGAATATCAACACTCTTCAAATATGAATAAATTCAATAAAAGCCTCACAGTATATAATTTACGTTGATAATCTGGAGTAAATAAAATTATCTTGTGGGTATTTTAGGTCTCCTTAATTTCTGTGCTGGGAAGTAACAATTGGGTAAAAGTCTCGAATTTCGCAATACACACTTCATTTATTTGCGTTTTACTCGTGTACTTTTCTGCACTGTTTTCACTTTCTTCAGTATTTTCATATGCTAAAACATAAAAGTTGATTATTAGTATTCTTTCTACGTTTCTCTGTCCAGACGTTGAGGAAACTCTCGAGAAGTCACATAAGGTTTCCAAAGCCTATAAAGGCAGAAAATGGTATCATTCTAACGCTAATCTCTTGGAATTAACTATTAGATCGTTTGGCTGCATCAAATTTAATTTAGGAGGGCGTGCTGCAAAGTAATGCGTCCGAATTTTTTACTCTGTTCTCAATATCAATTGAGGTATGGCATATCACAAGTATTACTCGGTCGACTCTTCCGCTTCATTCACGCAAGTTGCACCTCTGCCGCTAGAGGGCTCCGAATCGTAGGGTGTAACATGGCGGTGTGTAACGTAACTATGTCGGTGGGTGTGCAACAGCGTGCTGTGCTCACGGTTGGTTCTTTCGGTTCTCACCTCTGATATGAAACAGAGGAGCAGGAAAGCCGTCAGTGATTTCTTTAGCGTTTTGAGCGTGATGATGATGGTTTCCTTAACAACAGCAGGCCGGAGTGGCCGAGCGTTTCTAGGCGCTACAGTCTGGAACCGCGCGACCGCTACGGTCGCAGGTTCGAATCCTGCCTCGGGCATGGATGTATGTGATGTCCTTAGGTTAGTTAGGTTTAAGTAGTTCTAAGTTCTAGGGGACTGATGACCTCAGCAGTTAAGTCCCATAGTGCTCAGAGCCATTTTTGAACCTTAACAACACTTTGACAGTTGATGAAAGCATGGTCCGGTATTTTGCCCCCTAAGAACAAGGGAGCATCAAGAAATTCCTCCAAAAAGGATCATCGGTGCCAGGAAAGTTCGAGATCATGCCATCAGGAGGCAAAGCCATGGTCACAGTGTTCACGGTGTGGTATATATTTGGAATTCATGCCTAAAGGCAGCACCATGAGCTCTCCAAGGTACTGCGAGAGCCTCAGGAAGCTGAAAGCATAAATTTGAAGAGTTCGTCCACATATGGAGTAAGCTCTAATTCAACATGACAATGCCAGACCACACAAGAGTGCTGCGACATAGAGATGTATTCTGCTAAATTTCGTTTTGTTTAAAAATATTTAAGAGTTTTATACAAAAAATTTCGAAGACATTACTTGCCCTCGTAGTGTGTGATTCATGGGGCCTCAAACATGTATACGGTGCTAAAAAGTACAGTGACCTTTCGCGTAAGTTGAATGAATCATATCTGATTTTACCGCTGTCTCCTGTTGTGTTGCTACGTTATTTTCGTTGTTAGTAAATGTAAAAGCTGTCTCAGAGTGAATTACGTTAGCACTGCGTATAAAACTATTATAATTTTAATCTTTTATTTGTTTAGATGTTTTGGGTGAATATATGATGTTTAGGTAAAGCGTCTTTTGTATTTTTCAGCTGACTGAAATTGATCTTTACAACTTTCGTAGGCTTCTGGTGTGTGTATCTTTATTCCAGTACTACGAATTGTTAGATATTTCTGTTTGAATGGTATTCTGTTACTATTATTATCATTATTATTATTATTACTATTATTATTATTAAGTTTCCTTTAATTTACGTCTATGGTCACATACATTTTGTTAACAGATTACCGATTTCGGTCTATAATGACCATCATCAGATCTTTTTATAAAAACAAAGTCCTAATAAAAAGATCTGATGGTAGTCATTATAGACCGAAACCGGTAATCTGTTAACAAAAAGTTTGTGACTATAGACGTAAATTACAGGAAACTTATTGTATATACGGGTCACTGTTTTATTCGCGACAATGTCGCAGCTTGTGAAATTATTATTATTTATGAACAGAGACGGTGCATCCTTAATATAAGATTACCGGTGCTGTTTAATGGTAAGAGAAATATTTGTCGTTAGATATGAGTTCTTGTAGACCCTAATCTTCTCAGGTCTAATAGATGCGTAGATTGACGAAAAGAAAATCTTGTTGCGCGGCTAAAACTTTTCAGTGTCATGCATTTGACTGGGATGGTGTCGCTTCTAACCTCGTAAGGAAATGTTTACTCTACCGTACAATATAAAAAGGTCATAAATTGAACTGAGACCTAATAAACAGTTATAGTTTTACGTACTTGAAATACATTATTTAGACGTTTCTGTAAGCACTTATTTTTTCTTAAAAATCGACAAAAGATACGATTTTTCTTACAATTTTCAAAACTTCTGTTATTGTGTTGAAGGAAATACCTATTTCTAGCACTCTTTCCTCGCCACAGACTTTTTAATATTTCTCATGTTCTACTTTTGTTTAGGTCTGCCACGTATACTTCCGCCGACTTCGAATGAAAACTTTTGACGATTTTTATGATGTATTTTTTTATATACATCTAGCATTTTTTCAAACGTGTAATCGTCAGAAGAAATAACTTTATATATAGGAAATGGCAACAAATGAGTTATTACTTCTACGGTGCCACACAATATTATCAGCTGTGAAGGAGATGTTTTATAGAAAGACATGAAGTATATCCAGTGGATAAAAATAGCTGTTTACTCTGACGTATTTCACATCACCTGCGAATTAAAATCTGCGCTCAGATTTAAATAAAATGGTCTGGCTACATTCACGAAATAACCTTTATTACATGATGTATTTATATGACGAAAGGAAAATGTTTGCCGACTGTGGGGTACTGATTAATGAAGGTGAATCCTTTCACTGTTGACACAGCCGACGTCGGAACACTAGGCTGTCAGGCAATGTGCAGAGTATTATTATCATACCTCCAGTCGCGCACAGCACTCGTATAATGATTATGCATCAAAACGCAGTAAAATAGATTGCCGCCCGTTAGAGCTTATTGGGATTTTCCCGGTGGCGCGCGTTTAGTCATAATTTTGAGTGAAGCTGGCTTATGGAAATGTATGACGCACGACTGCGTGTAGGGTGCTGTACAAGCGCGCCGGGCGACGCTCGCGGCTGCGGCTGCTGCTTGTCCGGTGGGACCTTGAGCGTTACGTGATCACATTTCGACACGCAAGCTTCACATTCCGCACGCTAACACGTTAGGGGCATTAAAACTGACAAACGCCGTGTCACGTCGCCGTGAAATAAATGTGAGCTTGTAGAGAGCCGCTATTTGTGATTTAAAGTTTCTAGCCGATATCCCAGTCACGGCAACAGATGGTCCGCGTGCTCGGCCCATTCGTCATGTAATCCAGCCCTCGTGGCCTCAGCACGCATTCACCGTCTGGGCTACGCGGCAAGTGGAAAACGAAATCCCGCCAAGGAATGCGGCACCGTCCATCACTTAAAACCCTTCTATCGTTCGCTCTGATTATATCTGGATATATGAACAGATAGAAGGGTTCAAACTGACAAAGGTTGGTAGTCTGCCGCCGAAATAAATCCACTACGCATGATACATGACGCCTGATATAAGTAGCTTTTAAACACTTAAAAGACCTTTCCACTCTTATCTTTCACTGATGTTCCGCGCCAACTTTAAGACCCGTACTCCCATGCAATCCCCTCACAGCTTAATATGTTTTTGAAGTATTATTGAAGTAAAGAAAACTAGGAAGAAACGTCGCATACAAGTCTGTGAAATCATTAAACGTTTTAGATAATTTCGAGAGGTGAAGTCAGCAGTACAGAGTAACGAACGATATATGGCATCTCGTAAAAGACGCTAGTGAGCGAGACGATGCAGTGGGTCACAAAGTCGGATCGTAATCGGGATGAATAAGGTTCAGATCCCTGTTCACTCGTACTCATTTAAGTATTCTGTGATTTTTTGAAATCAGTCATGGCGAAAATTGGGATGATTCCTTGAACACGAGCCGGCCGAGGTGGCCGAGCAGTTCTAGGCGCTACCGTCTGGAACCGCGTGACCGCTACGGTCGCAGGATCGCATCCTGCCTCGGGCATGGCTGTGTGTGATGTCCTTAGGTTAGTTAGGTTTAAGTAGTTCTAAGTTCTAGGGGACTGATGATCTCAGAAGTTAAGTCCCATAGTGCTCAGAGCCATTGGAACCTTTTGAACCTTGAACGCGATCGCGGCGGATTCACTTCCTTTGAATCTACCAAATTATTAAACTTTGAATCTGTTCGAGCTACAAGATGTCAACGGTCACTGCAAGGTGGATACACGGGTTCCTAGAAGATCACCAAAGTTAATCACCGTTGGGCGTGGCCATTACTTGCCTGGGTGACAGTCCGCGTAGGTCGCGCGCTGTTCACAATTTTCCCTTTGCCATTACCTCTGAGGGAAGGGAGAGGTGGTGGCCTAAAGGCCCAGACCACCAGTCTTTGCGCCGATTTCCTGGATTAAATTCCGAACCTCTTTGCAATACCTCATGAAGTGAGGGCATGCGACACTGTTGTTGGCGATCCGCCCGTTGGATGGGACGTGAAGCTCGCCAGGCACCTTCCTGCTCTTCGAAAGGAGCAGGCTATGGGTCGGCACAGCAAATCACCCTTTGCCTTCTCTCATTATCTCCAGCACGTACACAACACTACATTACGCACACACGCCACTACAGGCGTCTACACTTAGCAGATAACACTTGCACAAACAGGGCTCATACTTCACGAAGGAAAGGTGCCTGCGTGCGAGGAGGATGGGAAAAGCCTTTCCAGTTAGGGGGCTGAACCTGCCTTTCTGGGTCTCCAAGCGGTTCATGCCATAGGAATTAGAAAGGTAGGACATTGCAAAGATATAAGATTTTCCTGACGTGCTTTTCTCTCTATTGGGAGAATGTTAGAGTGTAAGTAGGCTGTTTAGGTTTTTATGTTAGTAACGCCACGTAGCGCTCTGTGCTGTGTGAAGTCTGTGGCTGGTTTGCATTGTTGAAGTATTTGATATTGTAGCGTTGAGCAGTTGGAGGTGAGCCGCCAGCAGTGGTGGATGTGGGGAGTGGGATGGCGGAGTTTTGACAGCGGATGATGTGGACGTGTGTCCATTAGAGAAAGAAAATTTGTAAGACTGGAGGTCATGAACTGATATATATATTATGACTTTTGAACACTATTGAGGTAAATACATTGTTTGTTCTCTATCAAAATCTTTCATTTGCTAACTATGCCTATCAGTAGTTAGTGCCTTCAGTTGTTAGCATCTTTTATTTAGCTGGCAGTATTGGCGCTCGTTGTATTGCAGTAGTTCGAGTAACGAAGATTTTTGTGAGGTAAGTGATTCATGAAAGGTATAGGTTATTGTTAGTCAGGGCCATTCTTTTGTAGGGATTATTGAAAGTCAGATTGCGTTGCGCTAAAAATATTGTGTGTCAGTTTAGTGATGATCAGAATAAGTAAATAGAGAAATGTCTGAGTACGTTCAGTTTTGCTCAGCTGTTTGAAAATCAAATAACGTAAGGGCTTTACCAGCACAGTAACTCATTAATTTTTCTAAGGGGACGTTTCAAGAGTTAAGCCTTAAATTGACAGTGTTGCTCTCAAGTAATATTAATTTACGAAAGATATAGTACAAGCCCTAATAATCCCAATGTGTAACTGGCGGCATTACTCTCAGTCACCCACAGGGTACACATAGTTGGCAGCGCCTAGCTTTGTAGCACTGGTTCCAAAAGACGGAGGAATTTCACGCAGTATCTGTCAGTTCAGTTTTAGAAACCATTTATATTCACAAATATATACTAGTATTTTAGGCATTAGAAATATTTATCTGATTATGCTTAAGAACCTGTATGTTTTATAATGTCGATGTATTCTGCACATAAAACATAGCTATCATTGCAAGTTCAGCAGTCTTTCGGTTTTCCACCATCCTTATCGTAGCTGCGTATGATGGGTTTATCTTGATGTCATCAATTAACTTGTATCGCTATCCTCTTTTGGCCGTCTTTCCAGTCACCACTGTTCCTAAAGCCACCCTTATTACCCATTCTCTCCTCTTACTCCACCCTTGCAAATTTTCTTTCCTCCTCCTCGGACAAGTAATAAACTCAGAGGAATTTCACCGAAACGTACTGTACTATTGAGAAATACAAGATTTTTAAGTTATTTTGAAGTTTTCTTTCATTTTGACTCAAGAGTATTTCGAATTTAAACTTTAAATTGTGTATTAGAGAAATGTGGTGGGAAAAAAGAGTTCAAATGTGTGTGAAATCTTATGGGACTTAACTGCTAAGGTTATCAGTCCCTAAGCTTACACACTACTTAACCTAAATTGTCCTAAGGACAAACACACACAGCCATGCCTGAGTGAGGATTCGAACCTC
This sequence comes from Schistocerca americana, assembly GCF_021461395.2. NCBI lineage: Eukaryota > Metazoa > Arthropoda > Insecta > Orthoptera > Acrididae > Schistocerca > Schistocerca americana. The sequence goes on along the minus strand of NC_060130.1, from coordinate 857,753,174 downwards.
CGCCGGGACCAGCCGCACAGTCCATGACTGCAGCGCCCAAGACCGCTCGGCTAATCGCGCGCGGCTGTGGTGGGAGGTTTCAATGTTATGAACAATGGTGATGATGGCCGATAAATGATCAACCATTAGAGATGACTTGATAATCATAAGAAGATCAGTTTACAAACATCTGTTGGTTACTCTGCTATCAGCATTCACAACTGATTTGATATTACTCACAGCCACGTTGAAAAATGTTCACAATACAAGTAATCAATAGAGCTCGACTCGAAAGTTGCTGATGCCACAAATTTTCAAGGCAAGAATCCAGCCACGAATGAGATGTAGGACAGTAGCGAATAATTTCTGGACTGTATTAGGCTCCTACTTTTAGAGTTAGTTTTCAGATTGCATTCACAGCACGGACACTTTCCTTCTGAGAAACACAGTTGAATCAGAATAAAAAGTATTTTTTTTAGTGCTGGTTCCGTTACCGTCGTACTGAATGGGAATATGTTCAGCATCCACAAGTTAATATTAGTGTGATGTTCTGATCAGGGTGTATGTGAACATGTTCAGATAGCACTATAATTTTTCCAAAGTCTTTTGTTTAAGAAATTATTTCCGTAAAAGTAATACTGAGACAACGTTATGCATAAAAAGTTATTGGATGCACACTGTAGTAGACCGTATGTCTGAAGAAGAGTCATGAATTCGAACACAGAAATAAATAAATAAGTCCAGGTGTCCTAACTAGAAATGAACGCAAGGGTGACAACCAATTTTTAGCTACCTGTTACAAGAGAAGCAGTAAACTTAGTATTAGTAGGAGCATTTTCAAGAAAATTGCATTTTCGAAAGAACTGGTGTTCTTGTGCGGTAGAACAGACCTAAGCCCTGGCTCACGGTTCCTAGTGTGAAGCATCTCCTAGTCCTAAAAGCAACTAGGCATGATGCAAAAAAGCAAAGAAAATCAGGGTTTAGCTTCCCATCGACATCGAGCTCATTGTAGACAGAGCATAATCTAGGAATGTTTTAATAGTGGGAAGAAAATATGCCGTGCCCTTTCAAAGGAACATCTTGGTATTTGCCGGAAGCAATTGAAGGAAATCACAGGAAAACTAGATCAGGATTGCCGGACGCGCTCTTGAAACGTCGTCCTCCAGAGTGCGAGTCTAGGGTGCCAACCACTGCGCCACGTCGCTCTGTGGCATAGTGCAGGCTTCGGGTGCATATATACTGTGAGAAATGACTTTGAAATTCCAGATTCCACTTAAAATTTACTTCTTTCTTTCGCAAATTGCTTGGATGTTGTGGAACTTTGTACGCTTTCGAAATAAACTTCTCATTGTAACTGATTTCTCCTATAATTAAATCTGGGTATATTGATTCTTAGCAGTGGCAGTGGGCTGGGCGCAGGAGTTCCGCGAACCAGTTTCAACTAGTCACGTAACACGATTTTGTAAACGTCTCTATGGCAACGCTTCAGTGTTATCACTGCACTACAGACGGCTATTGCTTTCGCCTGCAGCCTTTTCAGCTATACAGCTGAAAGCTGGCAACAGTGCTGCGAGATGTCAGGGATCTTCTTACGCTGCCTCACTTGCAGCAATGATTGCTGTTCTTCGGTGCAGATGCAGGTAAGTCTTGAGTGCTTTCCAGTGCTTCCATGTGGTTTTGGCTCTACTTTCCTGAAAATATGACCTGGATATTCGAAACAAGGCTGCATGAATTTACCCTTTGGTAAACATGACTGAAGGTCTCGTTGTTGGATTTCTGAAATTGTATTCCAACACCCTCAAAATTTATTGTCTTCTAGAACCAGAGACAATCATTATAATACTATATTGCACTGCCTGTTATTTTACGATGTACTTTGCAATGTACTTCAGACTTACATATACGTCGTAGCTCTCTCCCCGTATGGGAATCACAGCAGTTGTGCGAGTACTCGATGGTGACAAACCATGACATACGGAGGTTTGGAGGCGAGCTCGGTTGGCCGAAGTGGTACGACCGATACTATAGGTGGTGTACGTTTGATCGATAATTACTTCCCATCACGCTCTGACAAGTGAACGAGACATCCAGAATTTTACGCCCGTGAGGTTACACCCTTAAGATGTTTGCATCATCGGCGGAGATTTTACTTGTGTGATCGACAGGAAAGACCAACATCCCAACTACACTTCAAGCCAAGAACTTAGGGAGTTGGTCAGCGAGATGGAATCATTCGGTACATCACAAGCAACGAAGCTACACCTTTTTTACGAACCGTTTGGATCGGGTGGTGGTGGACGCAGAATTCCGGCCGACGCCATTTATAGACTCTGAGATTTGTAAGGTTACCCTTGCTAGACAGCAGGTATGGTGACGGAGGGTTAGTTGGAAATGAAACTCTCCCATCTGCATGATGCAGATTGCTGTCGCATGGTGGAGGACACATGACACGGCTGCACCCGTCGAAGAAATCGTTATGGCTCCGACCTACAATGTTCGATAGGACGTTAACAGATAGTGGGAGGCTTCTAGATGGCAGCACTCGACCTCTAAATTTTACTTTATGGCTCCCCGGGAACTGTACGCTCAACCGCCTTCACCGGAACGTCAGAAAGCCTCCATGAGTCAAGGTGAAGTTGACATACACTGGTGTCCAAAATTAAAGTAACAAACCGACATTTTACAAGGCTGCGTTTATTTTGTCACAAACGAGTATAAAGAGGTGATAGTAAAGTAGGAACACTGTACAGAAGACAGATCGTAAACAACTGGAAAATGCATTACGGTAGACAAAAATGTTCTTCGTTTTTCACAACTTAACTAATTTGCGCACACATTCTGACAGCTGGTTAATGTGTTCATTGTAGGGTGTGACCACCTCTGGCAGCAATATAGGCATGACAACGAGGGGGCATGCTGTGAATGATGTCATCAATGTCATGTTGCGGCAATCCCGTTCCTCTGAAGAGCTTCTCACAAGTCTTGGAGAGTGGTTGGTGAAAGCTGATGTGATACAACCCGCCTCCCTACGCATCCCAGACGTGCTCTGTGGAATTCAAACCGGGAGAGCTAGCAGACCACGCCATGGGTGCAACATCTTCCGGTTCCAAGAGAACATCAACCACCCGTGCTCTGTGAACTCGAGCACTATCGTCCATCAATACGAAGTCTGGGTCCACTGCACCTTGCAGCAATTGCACATTAGGTCCCAAGATCTCGTCACGATACCTGACAGTAGTTCAGCCTTGCCGATTCACCTGTACCATTTCGTGAAAAGGTGTTCATGTGGTTAACATAATCCCTGTCCACACCATTTGGGGTCCTCCTCGGTATCAGTTTCTTTCCACAGTGTTTGGGGCCCGAAAACGAGTTCCACGTTTCCTCCATATGCGAATCCGTCGACGATAACTCTCCAGACCAAATCGCGATTCATCTGTGAAAAGGACATTGGCCCACTGCTTGATCGTCCAGGTGGCACGCTGACGACTCCACTCTAGGACCTTTCATTCTGTCAAGACGTGTCACAGGTACACAAACAACAGTTCTCCGACGATAGAGGCCACTCAGCCTAAGTCTTCTGTCCATCGTTTGCCTCGATACAACACATGCAGTGGATGCTGCGGGGTCAGAGGCCAGTTGCAGTGCAGTACTAAGGCGGTACCTTCATGCCGTTACAGCCAAGTAATGATCCTCTCCATCGGCACTGGCCTGGTCTACAGGATACAGTTTCGGTCCCTATAGATTGTCGCAACATCCGAGAAACAACAGAACGATTCTCCTTAACCCATCGGACCCCACCAGTTTCCACATTCTTCCTATGGCCCTCCACCGCAGATAGTCTGGTAGTTAGTAATCTCTGTGCCATACTGCACCGTCTGTAACTGTACACAGCAATTGTGGATGAGAGACTACCCGGCAAACAGTACCTCGTTTGATAGGTGCCGTGACGTAATCGTTGGCGTGGTTGTCCGTCGACTGGAATGATAGCTTCTGTGCCGAACACGATCGTAGGGACATCTGTTGACAGTTTGTATGAGTACATCGTGAATTAGGCACAGATGGTTCACATGGCCCTAAGCACTATGGGACTTAACATCTGAGGTCATCAGTCCCCTACAACTTAGAACTACTTAAACCTAACTAACCTAAGGACATCACACACATCCATGCCCGAGGCGGGATTCGAACCTGCGACCGTAGCAGTCGTTCGGTTCCGGACTGAAGCGCCTAGAACCGCTCGGTCACACCGGCCGGCAATTAGGAACAAAACGGGGAAATAACGGTTTGTTGCTTTAATTTTTTACACCATTGTAACTTCCGCCATTAAGGATGGAGGGTACAGTGATAGGCATGAGGTCGCTGGGTTGCCTGCCCAACGAACTTCCCTCAACGCATCATGTGTTAAAGGAAACTGACTAAGATACAGGAAGTTCATTCATGAGGTAGATATTAACGATGACGTTTTTTTACAACACATTGGGACATAGCACAGGAGTTCACGGATCATTTTAGCAGATCCTATTATCCTAACGAGGAGCGTCAGAGGGCGCTGGCGAACGTCAGATACGAGATCCCAGACGTGACACGTGCGAACGGGGAAGCAGATGTTTCCCCTGAAGTTACGAGAGAGGAACTGGAGGAACCCATTACTAGAGTGCCTTTCAAAAAGTTCCAGCTGAAGACGGGTTCCCGTTGGTATTTTGCGTGCCTTTGTGACCACTGTGACACAGATGTGGTTATGCATGTTTAGCAAGATTCTGAAGCAGGAACTCTCGGTTCCCGTTGAATTCGCGAAAGGGTTCGTGGTCCCGAAATCCAAGCTACGTAGCGGGAAATGACCATGTGATTATCGCCCCATGACCATCCTTAAAAATGACTGCAAGATATTCATCTCATACTGGGCGGTCCTATCAAAACGTCTGTGGCGAATCGTTTACATGCAGATCAGACGTGTCTTGGCGGTGGAAGTAATATCTGTACAGCCGTGGGAGACTAGTAGTGATGTCGTGGTTGCTCTCGCGGCGTTATGTCGCCTCGGTGAGAGGGAGGGGGGAGGGGAGAGACAGTGGGCACTGGTCACCATAGATTTTGACAATGCCTTTGATTGAGTCACTCATATGTATCCCGCGGCTGTGATGAACGGATGGGTGTCCAGCCTTTATTGACCACTGCAGCGATACCGCTATTGCGTGGTGTCAGATCAGCAAAGGTGATAAAACGGAGACAGCGGCGTATTTTAAGACCCTACGATCTGTCAGGAAGAGTTGCCCCTTGTCGGTCCTCTTGTACGCGAACGCCGTAGAATTGTGCCTTGCAGGCCTTCGTCATCGACTCACGGCATCTATCATTCAGAAGTAGAGCATACGCAGATAATGTCGTGGTCCTCGTCCAAACTGAGGGGTGACCCTGTCCACATTGTACTGGCTAAAGGCGTTTGCATCTACGTGGATGTAGACATAGAAAGGCGCATGGGATGGCAGTTGGCAGCGAGGCCGACTTTCGCAAATCGCAATACACGCATATGGGGCGTGGACTAGAACCAAGAACAGAAGGACATTGCAATTTTTGGGTATCACCTTCCGTAAGGAGACGGTGGGAACGGCTGCGAACAACTAACGACGGCTGTTGAGCCAAGTGCGCACGTCGATACGAGGATACGCTCTACGGTTGATGGATACGCTGCAGCCAGCGTCACTCGTCAGCCTTTATTTAGCTCCCATGATGTACCATCTGTCACATCTTCTCCCTATGTCGCGCACGATGGCAGTGAGGATTCTGGCGGCTTTTGGGTACTATCTAAGCTTGGGACAGCTCTTTAAGATACACTGCGACACACTTAACCTCCAAGCGCGGGAAGGGGGATGTTGCTCTAGTCAACGTCCACGAGAATGCACGGGCCGTCTATATTGATACCAAGCAGAACCATTGGCACCAGAGGAATCAATCCCTTACGCGGGCGATATTCAAATAACTAGTACCGACATCGCACCCACCCTCGGTCAATGTCGGATATATATCGCCCCCGTTAACGTACGAGCGGACGTTCATGGTTGAACACATTTACGTTCGGGCGTGTCTACGGACGTCCCGACCGCGACCTAGAAGGACGTGTGCAATCTGCTTCTTCGATGAGATAGAACGGAAACATTCTGACTTGAATTGAAGAATGGTATGGTGCATGGTTAACAGCCCATACTTACCTGCATCGACCAGATCGACGTGGTACAGGGTCGTAAACCGAAAGCTGACGAATGAGAAAAAGTTAACAAGTATTTCGTCATGCGACGCACTCTACATACATAACTCTCAACGGATATGGTGTTTATCCCGGAGGAAACGTTCTTTCCGCATCACACGACGAACGCGGTGGCGTGCGTCACGGATATGATGGCCCATTACTTATATCACGATACAGATATGAACGCACTGAATTATTGGCAGCACTTGTAAGCCGGACATACAAAACTGTTGCGGCTACGCAAGCACAAGGATTGGTACACAGATTTCTTAGGAACAATTTTTGCGGACACCTCAGACAGATGGGGTGTGCCGAGTGTGCAAAGATGAGCAGCGGTGATAACGCTTGTGGAACCGATCAAGTAAAGCGATCTTGTACCTTTTTTTTTTTTTCTTTTACTAATTTTTATGAATCGTTGAAACGTGCCTGAGATGACCCTAACTTGTTATTTTCCTGCTTCGCGTTCTGTGCGATTCGATAGGTGTTGCACGTTGCAGACGTCAGCAGGGTTGTTGCACGTTGCAGTTGTCACCAGGGTTTCTTCCAGGACAGTTGTAAGGTACGAATTCGAAACAGCAGTGCCTGTGTTATTAAGAATTACGATGCAATGCTCCTAATCATTGCTATTTCGTATTTATTTCCCAATACTAGGCCATCGATTCTCAATACATAGTTCCTTCCTGTACGCAAACATGCGTAACGTGCGAGTGGAGGTTGTGAAACACTGGA